>NW_027281512.1:52500-347500 GCF_046629955.1 Centroberyx affinis | reverse complement strand
CACACACAAATGCTTGCAGGGTAGTGTGCATGCACAATGTACATCTTAATATATGTACATTCATGAAAATTCAATGTTTACACATACAAAAATAAGATTCACACATACACATGTACACACAAACACAAACAAACCACAGCACTTTTAGTTCCTTCGGTGCTGCCTCGGTATTATTGTCTTCGGTAGCTTATTTTGTGCACTGAATGAGTGCCTGGTTGGCTAGACTGGTGAATCAATATCATTGGAGAAAAAAAAGTGTAACACTTTACAATAATAATCTCTCTGAATGTGTCCTAAACTGGTTCAGAACTTACATTACAGGGAGGACATTTTTCATCTGTCTTGGAGATCATGTATCAGAGAAACATGATCTAACTTCTGGTGTTGCACAAGGAAGCTGTCTTGGTCCCCTGCTTTTCTCACTATACATGCTTCCATTAGGTGATATTATCAGAGAACATAATGTCAATTTCCATAGCTATGCTGATGATACACAACTATACATTTCTGCAGAGCCAAATCATGCAGTTGCCTTAAGCTCCCTCACTACTTGTCTGTTGGCTAGCAATGATTGGATGAACACAAATTTCTTAAAACTGAATGAAGATAAGACAGAAATACTTTTAGTTGGCCACAAAGCCAAAAGAGAAGAACTCTCCACAAGACTTTGGAACCTGAATCCCTCGATCAAATCAGAAGTAACAAGTCTGGGTATTATCTTAGATTCTGATCTAAGTTTTAATTCCCATATAAACAAGGTGACCAGAACAGCATTCTTTCATCTTAGAAATATTGCTAAGGTGCGGCCCCTCCTAACCCAGAAAGATGCTGAAAAGCGAACTCACGCGTTTGTTACAAGTAGACTGGACTACTGCAACGCCCTTTTTACCGGCCTCCCTAAAAAGTCTATTGAGAGGCTTCAGCTCATCCAAAACTCCACAGCTAGACTTAACAAAAACAAGGAAGCGAGAGCATATCACTCCAGTTTTAGCTACACTGCACTGGCTCCCAGTGTCCTTAAGAATTGATTGTAAAGTTATTTTACTTGTATACAAAGCTCTTAATGGCTTAGGACCAGCCTACATTACAGAATCCCTGCTGTTCTACATTCCATAAAGAGCCCTCAGGTCTTCTACTGCTGGTTTGTTAGAAATACAAAACCCCACTCAAAAGAAGATTGGGGATGCAGCCTTTTTTAACTATGCTCCTAAACTGTGGAACACCCTGCCAAAGAATATTAGAGAGGCGGACTCTGTAAGCATTTTCAAACGACTGCTAAAAAATTATCTTTTCAGCTTAGCTTTTAAATAGCCTTCATTTTACGGTTTCTGTTAAGGATCCCAACAGAGCTGACACGGTCAAGTACAAATTTTCATTGGTCTTGTCCGGGTAATGCTTACTTGCACGAGTGAACACTATATGTGGGGGGGACAGAGCTTTACCCTGTATGATTCTCATCCATCTGTGGATGGTGAGGTTTTTGACCAAGAGGAGAATCTACGATTTTCGTCTGCCTTGGGCAGTGAGATCTGACGTAAATATCAGATCAAGAGTAGAATCAGGAGGGACAGGGGAAAAGAAAATTGCAGAAAAACATATGGGTTCACTCACAATGTGCATCTAAAAGTGGGCGTATTTGTTGTGTTCGTTTATCTTTCTATTTTACTTGGTTTGATTCTTTTAATTCAGTGCACTTGTTCTTTTATATGAATTTTATCTTTTTATCTGTCTTTTATCTGCCTTCTATTGATGTAAAGCACTTTGAGCTGCATGTTGTGTATGAAAGGTGCTATACAAATAAAGGTTATTATTATTATTATTAATAAGGTACACAAAAATGTGCGTAGTTACCAAGGAACGAGTAAGGAACAAATCAGGAACGAACTGCTAGTTAACAAATAGTTAACAGGGAGTCCCTGAATGACCCTGAATCAAGTAATGACAAGTTACTTAAGAACAGACTATTAGATACCATGCTAATGAACCAGTATCTAATGATTAGTTCCTGGATATCTGTGAATGCACATAATGACCACTTACTTAATGTATCGTTTCTGATTAGCGCTGAATAAGGTACTAAATGGCATGAAAACAATAACAAATCATTACTTCCTCATTACCCCCATATTAGTTACTATTTTTGTGTCCCCTGAAGTAAAGCAGTGCATCATACTGAGTTGCTACTAAGAATGCATCATTATTTTCTGATTATATTACCATTAGTTACTGTTTTTGTGTCCCCTCAAGTAAAGCATCACCCTTCCTAACCGACAAATAACTACTGATTTGTTCACGGGTATGCATCGTTACTTAATGATTATCTTACCATTAGTTACCATTTTTGTATCCTCAAGTAAAGTTGAGCTTCACCTTATTAACAGAATAAAGCACCAACTGGTCCTCACCAAAATAATGCAGTTTAATGCTGTAAATTTACTTTACCTTGGCTGGAAAATTGTGATAGCATGGATCTGTGTATCTACTACAGACATTTTAACTCTGGAACTGTTCTGCTTCGTGACAGTTCAGTGTTTTGCAAGTTTATGGCTGTATTTGAATGATGTGTACATGTTGTCGTGTTTGTGTTTAAAAAGGCTAAGACTCAATACACTTTGCTAGTAATTTTTGTTTTATCTCTGATGTCTGTAAAATGGGTGTTATTTTGTTTTTTAAATTTGTATAGGTGATTGTTGTTAATACGATTTTTATTACATTTGATACTACATTGCATAAAAATGTTCATCTATATACTGTGTATTAGTCAGGTACTTGTCTGTTCTCAATTAGACTTGACAGTTGGTATTATAAAGTAATGACTTAGTAACCAAATAGTTCCAAATTTAGCCAGCTCACAATTTACAGCATTAAACTGCATTATTTTGGTGAGGATACAAAAATGCTAACTAATGGTAAGATAATCATGAAGTAATGATGCATACCCGTGAACAACTCTAGTAGTTATTTGTCAGTTAGGTAGGGTGATGCTCTACTTTACTCGAGGGGACACAAAAATGATAAGTAATAGTAAGATAATCATGAAGAAATAATGCATTCCCTAGTAACAACTCAGTATGATGCACTGCTTTACTTGAGGGGACACAAAAACAGTAACTAATGGTAATATAATCAGAAAATAATGATGCATTCTTAGTAGCAACGCAGTATAATGCACCGCTTTACTTGAGGGGATACAGGGATACAAAAATAGTAACTAATATGGGGGTAATAAGGAAGTAATGATTTGTTATTGTTTACATTTAGATTACATTTAGTACCTTATTCAGAGCGAATCAGGAATGATACATTAAGTAAGTGGTCATTATGTGCATTCACAGATATCCAGGAACTAATCATTAGATACTGGTTCATTAACATGGTATCTAATAGTCTGTTCTTAAGTAACTTGTCATTACTTGATTCAGAGTCATTCAGGAACTCCCTGTTAACTATTTGTTAACTAGCAGTTCGTTCCTGATTTGTTCCTTTCTCGTTCCTTGGTAACTACGCACATTTTTGTGTACCTTATTGTAAAGTGTTATCAAAATGGGATGTATTCCAAAATAGTGACTTAGACCTGTTTACTACAGCAAGACAATACTATTGTAAGAAGCATTATTATGTAATAGATGCGGGCCCTGATTAAGGAAGAGTAGTGAAGTGCTGATAGGATAGGCTACACACACAGCTATTTAGGCTTCTGGGCTATTAAACACATGTACACCACATACATACAAGGCTAGGCTCCAAGCATTAGGGTATCACTACAACTGGACAATAAACTAGAAGCGACTATAAGCGTCTAAGAGTTTAACCCTTTGCATGTTACTAAACAGGATACGCACTCTCCTCCCTGAGAACAGGAAACAGGAAACAGGATGGACAAACCTGTCTCTATTACTGTCACAAGCAACCATTTTTCACAATGCATGCACACACACGTGCACGGCGGCTTGCATACACACACACACACACGCTTCTTTCCAATGACGCCATGAAATATGTCCTCCACATTTATCCCATCCTGGCTCGTCCTCCTCCACGGGCAGGCCAGGAGCGGTGGGCAGCTTGCAGCGCAGCGCCCGGGGACCAACTTCTTTTTTTGACCATCACTGGTCAGGCGATGATCTTCCTGCATGTTTTTAGTGGGGGGTTCTTATCGGTGTTATATGGAGGAAACCCCAGGTGAGCACAGGGAGAACATGCAAACTGCACACAGAAAGGCCCTTTTTACGAGAAGGCATGGGGGGAACATGCCCCCAATGCCAACAGCGAATCGAACCCAGGACCTTCTTGCTGTGAGGCAACAGCGCTACCACTGCGCCACCGTGCCCCTAAAATTAGGTTGAATGTAACTGGACTCTGCCCCCCATAAGCCCTGCCAGGTCCCATACTGCCTTAACCACCCCGCTACCTGCCTCATAGACCATACATAGACCTGCCTTGGGTTCTGAGCTTGTAGCGCTAGTCCGACTGGGCTATTTTGTAGCTTGGGAGCTCGAGAGGTGAATCGCCTGTCCAGCACCCAACCAGGATGTTTCTGGTAGCATGAAAGACCACCGCACCAAGCTGGGGAGCGGTGGAGCACTTCTACAAGCCCGGCCCCTCCCCCTAGCACAGGAACATCTCCCCCTATTCTACCTGCCTTCACCGCTAGCAGCCCTGAGCGACTGCGAAAGGCCAGCCGCCCCCGAATCGAGTGCAATTATCTGAGAGCTTGGCTGGGCAGGCTCGCACTGCGCTTGGCTCTGCCTTTTATCAGTTCTCCAGAGTCTCTGTCAGCTTCCCAATCAGATGCAGGTGCAGTTAATTAGTCTGTGATTACTAGGCGTTTGTTCTAACTGGACAGCCATCACTGGTGTCCCCGACCATTACACGATCAATTCAATTCAGTTGAATGCACTTAGGATTCAAGCAATAAGTCAGTGAAATTTATACTATATTACTGGCAATTACCATGGGTGCTTATCAAAACAATGAGTTATTCCAATCGTTATACTCACAATTATCAACAATGCCAAGATAGTTGAAAATGTGGCTGTGAGTTGATTTGATTTCCTGTCTTGATTTCTAGTCAATATATGTTATGTTTGAAATCCTATTTGATTTCCAGTCAATGTATTTTATGCTTGAGACACTGTCAATGTTCAAGTTGGTTACTTTTATACACTTTTCAGAATGCAGTAAGGTTTTTTGTCCTGAGACTGTTCCTGACAGCACTTTTGATGCAGATTGTGCTTTTTTTAAAAACAGATTATTTGCAGTCTTCTTTAAGAGTGTTCCTGATAGCGGTTTTCATGCAGATTGTGCTTTTTGTTCCACAGATTATTTGGGTAATAAATTGCTTATACTATACAGTATGTGTAGAAACAATTTACATTTCATTTTGATGTACCAATTTGATTTGGAATGCTGTACAGGAGATGATTTTTAATAGACAGAAACAAAACTGCCACATGATACGGTTCACATTCTAGGTTTGTGGCCCCCACAATTCAGAGAGTAAGCTCTGAATGTAATTTTTAGACAGGTCAGGTCTGCTGGACAGGTCAGGTTTTTGAAAGGAATTGAAGTTCTGAATCTGATTTCCATCTACCTGGATGGCGAAGCGAAACAATTTCATGCAGGAAACTGAAGATATGAATCTCAGAGACACTTTCACCCTTGCATTTGCTCATCCCACACAGTTATGTGGTAGGATGAAACAAGCCTTTTCACTGCTCCAATGTTATGGACTCTTTCATTCCAGCACATCACATAGGTATTTGAGTTTAGTCTTTTGGTGATTATAACTTGCATGAAGATTACCCTGTGGTGGATAAGATTACCCTGTAATTTAGATTATGTAGATAATTAACAGCTAGATTTAGATGGATGCACCATATGCTTTAAATAACTTATTTTTAAATTGTATTTTTTACATTGCCCTCTTACTGTCTTTGCACAAGTTTTGTAATGTAATGCCAGCTTTTACCTTACAAACTTACCTTTGTCCTCCTGGTTATTATAGTATTATATTATATTCCTGGTTGTTTGTATTATTTAAGACTCTGGGCTCATGCCATCCCTGATGCTTTGGTTACTTTTCCAGTTTGTACTTGCTAGACCTATCATTATGATCCATTTTGAAATTAACTGATTGGAAATTTTACAAGATAATACTGGACATTCACAAGGCAGTGCCATTGAAAACAGTACTGCCTGGTGTGTGTGTGTGTGTGTGTGTGTGTGTGTGTGTGTGTGTGTGTGTGTGTGTGTCTGTTTACATGCATGTGCACTGAACAGGTGTAAATGTCACCTTTGATCTGTGAGAAGAGAGCCTTCTGGGGAGTTGAACACACAGACACGCAAACTCATAGACAAACAGACACACTTGCATATAGGAGTGAACACAAACACACACACACACACACACACACCTACACACACACACACGCACACACATACGAATACTCCAGGGGCAACCCACCTCATTAGAAATAGACAAATATTCAATTAGTCAGTGTAATAGGGAACATAAAGCATGTCTGTGGTGGTAATGCTCACACGGCCGCCTTCCCAGTCAGCAGCACTAAAACAACTGGCTGAGGATTTATAAGGCAACTGGTGAATGATGATGCCTCTCCCTCTCTCTCTGTGTTATCCAATGCGTGTTTGTCTTGTCCGAGCATTCCAAATTAGTGTTCATTTCGAGAACAAATGGCTCTCTGCAGTATAGCCACACAAAGCTAGCAAGTCTGTGGAGAAACTTTTGGAGAAACAAAGTGAAAGTGAATTTTTACACCACTGAGCCAAATCCAGTGTGGAAGTTTGTGCTCCTGTGGCCTTGATACCTGGTATCTGAGTGTTTTTGGTAAAATCCAACATCACATAGTGGCAAGACAGTGTCTTCCTTTGTCTTTAGTCCACAGTACAGCAGTTTAATGAGTGCAGTGAGTGAGTATTGACATCATTTTACAAATACATTTTAGGTTTTCAGGCACTCTTAAAGAGAATACATGGCTGCTGGCAGACAAACAATCGCTGTCTTTGATCTAACCTGCGAAATGTCTTTTAGAGGATGGTCTCTGTAACCACCAGCCGTACTCAGCAATATCCTACCTAACAGTTTAGAAGTTAGTGCATTGAGTAATGACATAAAGGGCTGTCAAGCGTTGGATCAAATTAACGCACTTGTTACTTGTGGAGGTACCTCCATAATGGATTCATTAAATCTTAATGATGTTACGTGCAATTAGTTAGATACTGATTATCTTGACATTTGAGAAAATCTTAAGGTACACATTAGTTCACTTCTGAGCTGGTGGAATGACATTTGGTAACCACTGGTATGTAGACCTTGAAAATAGGCTGATTAAAATGATGTTTGTGTGTGTCTTGAAGCAACCATCTTTTTTGCATAGTCTGTTTGCACAGGACTTCAATCTCGCCTGAATTTCAGGTGTCTTTATCTGCACTGATTTGCCCTGTAAATAAACTTGACCGTATCAAAACTGCCATGAGTAATCCCCCTCTACTCACAGTCCTTCCTCCATGTCTCCTCTCTCCATCTGTCTCTCATTCTCTCCCAGAGATTGTAGAACACCCAGCAATTGTATAAAACTAGATAGCAAATATGCTAATATTTTCTCCTTCTAACCTTGCATTGCTCTTGACAGCAACAAACGCACACACCCGTGCACACACGCATACCCACCCACACACACACGCACCCACACACACACACATAGATAAACACACATAAGACAGGCCTTCTTGACTTGACAGTGAATTGGCTCTCATTGTCTGTGTTTGTCAGTGATGTCTGTTTACCAGCCCTCCACATGAGCAGGAGGAAAAAGAAATGAGAGTCTGAGAGAAAGAACAAGAGGAGTGGGGAAATGATGAAGGACCAAAACAAATCAGGTCAGGAAAGGACGAATGGAGAGAGACAGATGTGATGCAAAGATGGATGTGATGAAAGATAAATAAAAGGGTTTGTTCTCTTGAAAGTCAGACAGTCAGAGAGTGAAGGACTGCTCTTTGGTTGGTCCATTGGATTTGGATTGGAAAACGTTTTGCTGGGGTACCTGCAGTAATCAAACCAACAGCTCTGTGGTGCCACATAGGACCTTGGTGATCTAAGCATTTCTTATAACTAACTGTATAGTGTAGTATAGTGTTTTGCATAGTATAGTGCATTTTGGCTATACTGTCACTCAGATCATACATTACTGTGAAATAATGCACATATCAGATTACAAATAAGACATACACGTGTTATGAATCAAAAGGCTATTATGGCTCACAATATATAGCGGTGCATAGAGACTGTGTGTAATGATACAATGGCTGCTTTGGTGCTATTAGAGGATGGTGCCAATGCAAGACTAAGGTGCATTTACTTTAAATACTCATGAGAGACTCAGGCCCATGATGATTACTGGCATTTATGTGCAAACGGGTGTGTCGACATCCATTTATTGCTAATTGTGGGAGTGGGCATTAGGCACGTGCGCACAGTTTCACGATGACTGAGATTCATTCATTCATTCATACAACAGGTCAATATGTGAACACCACATAAGCAGGGTTTTATGAATCTTTCCAGTATTGTGCATACATATTTTTAGTCAGATGTTTATACATCTGGGCCCTGGAGGGACTATGATTTGAGTTTTTCTCAGTCATTAAAGGGTAACTTCGGTATTTTTCAACCTGGACCCTATTTTCCCAACTTTTTGTGTCTAAGTAACTAATGGGGACAACAATTTTTGAAATTGGTCCAGTATTGAGCGAGAGCGCTTCAGCCAGCAGCCGCGAAACGAGCTGCAATGTAATCCGACGGGGCAAATGCGAACCGTCAATGTGCGTCCACTAAAAGTGCTTGTTTTTGCGACTGACAGGCTCAGATTGTTATTATAAGTGTCTGACAACATTATGGAAAGGACCCTACAGAGAAATAAAATGTTTATCTTTACCTTTCGCTTGATCTGGTCTGTTTGTTATTGTGTGTAACCAAGTCTTGTAGGCTTATCGCCTATTTCACAATAAAGCCTACGCTTAAAAAACACAACACACCAGCCTATAGAAAGAGTAAACTACAATGCCTCATGTATTTACCAAGCTGCACCTATAGTCTGACTTTGGCTCCATTAATTCACCGTTTTTAACCGAGACCGGGGCCAACAAGTCGGTCCAACTCTCTAGACAAAACCACGACACAACTTTCAGGGACCATAACAGCCATCCAGCGGGGAGATTGCCGGACTACCGAGAGTATTGTTACTTACCCCGAGCCCCGGCAGCAGTGTCCTCCACCGGGGAAATGGTCACTTTACCAGGAGAGCCGTCCCGTCACCTCCCCGCCGCTGTCCTGCTTCTACATTCCGGAGGAAGTTGTTTTTCATGGGGACCCGACTCTCCCACCCTCATCGGAGCGGATCTTCAACCCCAATAACGATTGTTTTCTGTACGGCGGCGCAGTGTATGGCGCTCCTGGTCCACGTTATCACGCCATTTGCCGGAGCCCTTCGGACTTTCCGCAGCAGCCCCTCCGTGCCCAAGCCGCCCTCCTCACTCCTCTCCCCGGTGGGGCGGAATGGGATCTTACCGCCAGGTTTCGACCCGTTCTTCGAGGCGACTGAGGGAGGGGGTCCCGAAACGGAGAGCACACCGGGGAGTCGCCGGGCACACGAGGCGAACCGGTCCCGGTGGAGAGACTGTCACAGCGGGGAGAGGAGTGAACAGAGGCCGGGGTCAGAGCCTCTCAAGGCGGGGAAGGAGGATGACGAGGACGCAGCCTTATCCAGCAGCACTGGAGAGGACAGTAATGGGCTGAGTAGGTGGAAATCATACAGATTGTCTAAATAAATAAGTATAATTAATAAATATATCATTATATATAAATTATGATAGGAGATTGACTTGGTTACACACAATAACAAACAGACAGGATCAAGCGAAAGGTAAAGAAAAACGTTTTATTTCTCTGTAGGGTCCTTTCCATAATGTTGTCAGACACTTATAATAACAATCTGAGCCTGTCAGTGGCAAAAACAAGCACTTTTAGTGGATGTACAGTGACGGTTCGCATTTCCCCCGTCGGATTACATTGCAGCCCGTTTCGCGGCTTCAGGCTGAAGCGATCTCGCTCAATAGTGGACCAATTTCAAAAATTGTTGTCCCCATTAGTTACTTAGACACAAAAAGATGGGAAAATAGGGTCCAGGTTGAAAAATACCTAAGTTACCCTTTAAATTTAATCAATCGGGATGAGCGTGCTATACAATCAAAGCACAGTAGAGTTCTATCATTATGTTATGTGTTTCCACATCACATGGGAGTTGAACCTCAGAGGGTGAATTTTGGTCTTTTGATTGAGTGGAAAAATATTCATGCAAGCTTTTTGATGATATTGTCTATTGCCACAGAAACATCTGGGGTTTAGCATGACTACTATGATTGCAAAGGATATACAGAATTTCTATCAATATCTCAGAATGTAATGCTTATTCCATGATAAATTCATGGTTCCTGCATATGGGAGATATGTAAAAGTTTGAGCCTTGTATCTTTGACTCTTGAGATTATTAACAGTAGATGAAAACATGTGAAAAATGCTATTTATTTGCATTTTTTCATATGCCTATTAGCCTATTGATTGATTTTATCTTCATGCGAAGATGTCTTTAAGTGAAGACAGGTTTTTTGTTAGGGTTTTGTACGGCAGGTCAAGCATTCTCTCTAACCACAGAAACCTTCTCCAACAAAGCCGTCTTTCCAACTAACAGTACTTCACCTGATAAGCTACTGTTCTTGTGGAACCCTGACCCCAAATACCCTTGTGTATCCTTGATGTGGTTCAGATCTCAACAGTCATTTCCACTGATAAACCCCATTATCAAATCGGCCACCCAGATAAGATAGAAATCTCTGACAGATGCCGTTGTTGGTAATTACAGCAGAATTGATTGCTGAAACATTGGGATGGGTCAAAGCAGGAAACAGCAGTATGGAAGTCTTTTGTCCTTCCTCTGTTTCATGTATCCTCTATAGACCAGGATAAACATGTCAAAGGGGAGCTAGACCATGCCTGTGTTCGAAACCAGACACTAACCTACTACATAACACTACACTTTTCCCCCCGTTTTAGTCATTTACCATAGAAGCATATCATCTGGTTACCACATGTATCAGCTACGAACTCACCACCACTGCAGATAAATCCCCTCTTACTCTTTAACCACGCCACTTACCACTTTGCCATGCTGCGGTCACAGCAAATACATCACAAAGATGAATCCGCATGTTGGCAGAGGTCATTGCTCCAGATATGTATGAATTAATGATAATTCATAACTCATATATTAATAATTAGTGCCTAACTAACTAGCCAGTCAAGTGGCTAGCTGACTCATTCATTTTCCATACCCACTTGAGGGCTTTTTAGGCAGGATGCAACAGCCGCCTGGTAATAATTCATTTTCAATGAGAGACGTGGAGGAGCGGGCAGTCTGGCGAGCGGAGCGGCAAGCAGGCTCAATCCCCTTAAACTATCGTGTTCGTAGTCGTCTCATGCACACACTGGCCCACCTGCCTGCTCAACCAGAGTTGAACTGTCTTGAACTTTTTTCAGTTTCATGAGAGTTTGTGCTGTTGTAAAAAGGTAGAAATAAAAGTTCATTTTTGTGGTTTGTGATATCCTTGAACTTTTTGACTGCTTTCTAAGCAGTTACCAGGACATTAATGAGAGAGAGCACTTTGCATGGCAAAGTGTCACTGCAAGAGTGGGTGGATCAGGTAGTTAACCCTCCTATTATGTTAAAATTAACAGACATTTTTTATGTTTGGGATCAAATTGACCCCAGCAATTTAAACCTACAAAAAAATGATAGTAATTGAAAGTGTTACCCAAGTTTGCACTCAGAACATCAGCAGGTAACACATAGCAGTTAATCAATAATGGAAAAAAACACCAATAAAAAGTAAATTAGTCACCCAAATAGTCTTTCAAAGAGCTGTGACAGGACCTCATTAGCAGAAAATCTTCAGGTGAGATAAAACTATAAAAACTCGATAAAACTGCACATATTTGTTAGGGTCCTAAAGCATGGGAATGCTTTTAAAAGGTCAAAAAATGCATAGTTCCCTCAGTCAAAACAAAGAGAAAGAAAATATGTGTAAAACTTTCATATTTTCTCTGGTTTTTGTAAGGCTTTTGTGTTTTGTGTGTGTACAGGACCTTGAAAACGTATCATCATTTGGGGTCAAATTGACCCCAAACATAATAGGAGGGTTAACAATGTTAATTTTCTTATTTAGTATCACTATGTACTATTTTCATCATCCACCAAGGTTTGAGCATTCCTAACATTCAACAACTGTAGTAAAATAGAGCTTTTTGGTGATATAGTGATATAATTCAAGAGAGCTGCCTGCATTACCTTTGCCCTTTGGTTGAGCGAGGTTCACTCCAAACGTGATAAAATCCAAACCTTTTACACAAAACACAGGTCTGCTAGCTCAGTCTAGTTGTAACTAAAACATTTGCCAGAAAATTATTTTTGTCAGCATAGATTAGTTGCAGTTAAAAATACACATCCCCACAAACCTTGCTCTCTGCTCTTGGAACAGGGGGTTGGCCCCTACACCTCTGTCAGCAGGAGCTGTGACAGCACTGAGGATCACATGCTCATCTCCACTGCTCTCTACTAAATAAAGTGCATGCTGCAGGCCCAGAAGTATTTCAGGGGAACATTAAATCACAGATCCGAACGCAAATTTCACATTTATGTGTCAGGTGTGGACACACATTATGTGGACATGGCAGAGTTCCAATCTGGCATATCCAATCACAAAAGTTGCATCGTAAAGACAAGTATAACCATGGTCAAACACACTCATGCTTACAGTCACACCTATGGGCAGAGTTAGAGTCTTCTGACTTGCATCTCTTTGGAATCTCAGAGCACCCGGAGGAAATCAGAGACAGGTCAAGGAGAATTGGTTCGAGGCACAATTATAGTACAAAGCCTCACAACATGGCAGAAAATGGCATATTCCACAGTGCCATGCAGAAATTATGAAAATGTCATACATATTACACATTCTCAATCATGACGGTCCTTCTCTGTTCCCAATTTCCCCTCATGGTTTTTCCTATAATTATTTTCCTGTGTGTGTACACATCTTGCCTGATGTTTGTGTTTCACAATTGCTGGTATAATGTCAATGCAAGGATATTGGAGAAACAGAAAACGGTGCAAAATACAAAATCAAAAGCTAAATTTAGACAGCAGAATGTGGGCAATTTCAACCCATTAACAAAACTGTATTCTTAATTTCTCTATTTAAATTAATCTGTACTATTGTGTACAGATTGACCGGGAGAAGCCTATCTGTTGAATGTCTCAATTGAATCCTAAGGAATACTGAATGGACTTATGGGCCTTTTAGACTCACAGTGCAATTGTTTGGCTACAAAACCCTTGGTGTATGCTACATGAGTTTTCCATGCCATTTTCCCATGCATTTTGATTGAGGCTGAAGCTGCTCCTCATGTTTTCATGGAACCATTTAAGTCTGTTACTGACAAACTGGCCCCCGTTAAAAACATACTGTTGGGACCACTAAGGCTCCTTGGTCAGATGATAAATCAAAACAGATCTGGCTCAAAGAGATTATGGTTGACTGTCTGTTTATCTGAATGGCATGATTACCTTCCATTGAGAAGTATAGTTTACGAGTATGAATAGAAAGAACAGTCACATGGTCAAATTACAGAAATTAATTTCAAAGTGATGGAAAGTAATTGTGGGAAACACTGAGCAATATAATAGAAAGATCAAAGACTGAAACAGCTCCTTCATTTGTTGAATTAAACGGTAAAATGTATTACTAAGCCCTACCATTGCTAATTATTTGAACTCATTATTTAATTGGTTAAGTAGATACAATGAGACATAAAATGGTAATTGTGTGGATGGCTATCTAATTTAACAAAAATATACTACACTACAAAAACTGCCAAGGTAGAGAAATGAGTGAAATATATAGATGTTAGACAGCATTGATGTAAAGTTGCTAAGGATGGTGTGTAGTGATGTAGTGTTGTAGTCAAAATTTCAATCTTAGTGTAAAGGTGGCTGTTGGAATATAATTTAAATGATTCCATAATAAAATAGATAGACAACATTAAAACCTGTAATAAGCAATTTCAGACCCTGTAACCAATCCTGAAACTAACGTGTGCTACGTTGAGATTTCCATGAGACGTAATGATATAAACAAATACCCACACATGTTGTTGTTTTCACCTCTTTTCTAAAGCTTGTTGTCAAGTTGTAGCTTTTCCCTTTTTTTTTTTACTTTTTTGTTTGACAGCAGCGCTCTCCCCCTCCCATTCCTGAAAAAAAATTCTAGTAATGGTGGAATTGATGAAGCGAGCGAGTAAACTTGTTAAATTAGTAAACTTGCTGCATACACTTGTCATTGTGGGACATGTAACCTTCAGCGGGAGAAAATCTTCTCAGATCAGCTGTTACTGATAAGTTACTAGTTAGCTACCTGAGAAATAGAAACAAATTGTACTCTGCAATTTCTATGATATACAGTATGAGGTCTTCTTAGTGTTCACTGATCATTCTGTGTAAATGAGGCAGATAGTGTTTTCAGGTGATTGTACAGTCTACTTGTTTTTGAGTATTATTAGAAATCTACACTCACTGGCCATTTTGTTAGGTACACCTATGTAGTACCCAACATGATTTCACACAAATACGTGAAATGAACACAAACTCTAAAATGGCGATTTACATGCTGTGGACGCGTATTATGGGAAAATAATGTCCCTCTGCCACAAATTTAAATATGTTCCTCCGCCGCGAATTGAACTACGTCCCAAAGCTTAAGTTTAGGCAAGTAAAACAACGTTGGTTAAGTTTAGACATGTAAAACAAGTTTGGTTAAGGTTAGGGTTAAGGTCATGGTTAAATTTAGGCAAATAAAACAACTTTGTTAAGGTTTGGGTTAAGGTTATGGTTAGGCAACTAAAAAAATTTGGTTTAGGGAAATGGTTTGGTCATGGTTAAATGAGAAAAACGTTCATTAAAAATGAAAATGTGACTTACGGTTGAAATGTCCTTTGAAAACGCTGGGAATCGAACCCCAGTCGATGGCATCAAAGGCAAACACACACACCCATCCACCACCCCCAACCACAACACCATAACTGGCCACCGTGCTACTTCAATGTGACACTATATCTTGTTTATAGTCGTGTCTTCTTCACGTAACCGTTTCCTGCTGGGAATACGTAAATATAACACTTTACATTCCACCAACACGTAATTTGCTGTTAACAAGTCGTGTTCATTTCACGTTTTTCTGTGAGATCAGTCTGCTATTGCTGGCTGATCATCTGTTGCTTTAGCCCATTTATCATAACGTCCAACAACTTGTGTGTTGTGAGATGTCCTTCTGCACACTCCTGTTTTAAAGAGCTGTTATTTGAGCATTTGTGGCCTTTTTGTTAGCTTGAACAAGTCTGCCTGTTCTCCTCTGAAAAAAATAGGTTTCTTGGAGTCACCTGAGATAGGCAACTCACTGACTATGTGGTAGCAAAAATGAGCATAAGCAGAAGTCTTTCATCAGAAGGCACGCCATTCTCAACAACAATTTTAGTGAAGCAAGTTGCACAATCTCTTGTTCTGTCACATCTTGACCATTGACCAGCAATTTGGTCATGTGACAACTTGTAAGCAAGGGGCACAACAGTCTGTCATGGTTGAACGTACAAGATATATTTATACATCTAGCTTTCTTCTTATTTTTTTAACTCCATTATATGCATTTGTTTACTCAAGTAACTTGTATAGGAGAGAGATAAAATCACAGTACTAGACAAGCAATTAAGGGATGTTGTGCAGTGCCATTACCATGGGCAATTGTGCTGTGTAAGACTGTAATGCTTTGTTTGCATGGAACAACTTTCCATTATATTTCATAGTGTCTAATCGTAAATATATTTTTAAAGCACAGATGATATAATAATTTTGAATGAAAGAGTATCATTAGCTTGTATTAATCGTGGGGTATGTATTTTTTTCATAAATTTCAAAGTTCATGTAATAATTTTGGTACATCTGGTATATCTGTAAATTGTAATATTGTCAATGTTTCATGTGTACTTTTTTTCCTCGAAGAAAATATAGTCTGCTTAATTTCCATTTCCATGGGAATGTGCTGTAAGACCTGAGGCTGTTCTCACCCTGTGATCTGACCCTGTGTTTACAACATTGTTTACGTTAGCTTGACAACCCAAACTTGTCAGAGACAACAAACAATAACAACCACAGCGAGCTTCAGTGGCAATTACCATCAGAGTGCCCAGAGACCATAATACGGTGGCGTAATAAACAAGAAATTACATCATAAACATTCAAATTTAATTGAGTGTATGTATGTTTATCTGTTTGCGTGTGATTGTGTATGTGTGTGTGTGTCGCCTGTGTCCATATGTGTACAGTATGTGTCTGTGCTTGTGTGTTTGTGTCTGTGCTTTTGTCTATTTATTTCTGTGTGTGTGTCTCTCTCTGTCTGCATGTGTCATGGTGTGTGTGTGTGTGTTTGTATAGAGTCATGTTCTAACAACCACAGCACAGAGTGCCCTCCCTCCCACTAGCTCCTCTGTATTCCCTGGAGGGGCCTAATCAGACAAACAAGGCTTCTCTCACTCCTGGGCGATACGCTTTGATTCCTCACTGAGCACCATGGACATGCATGCAAACACACACACACACACACACACACAAATGGGCATGTACTCCCTGAGGCACGAATGCACACACACATTCACACATACACTCTCACTTACACAGACCACTCACACCCACTTACCACTGAACATGGCGATTCAGATGCTGAGAAGAAAGGCTTGGTTTGGGGGAACAAAACAAAACGTATCTCCCTGTCTGAAGAGATAAGTCAAAGGCTTTGCTCTCTCTCCTCTCACCTGCTGCCCTACCTGTCCTCACCCTCGCGTTTTGTCTATCACTTCACTCCCCATCCTCCCCCTCTCTCCTGTCTCTCTCCCCTGCACATTCTCCTCCTTAAACGGCTTTCATCCATCTCTCCCCCCCCCCTCCCTTTCTCCTTGCCTCTCCTTACGCCTACTTTCCTTATCTTGGTTCTGTCTCTCCACCTCTCTCCTCCTTCTCCTCTAAATTTTTCTCCAAACTGTCCCCAACCCTCCCCTTACCTCCTGTCCTTGTTTGTTTCTCCACCCTCCCCTTTCTATCTCTCTCTCCATCTATCCACCTTTCTCCTCTCTCCCTCCTCTCTGCTCCTGAACCCTCCTCTTCACTTTCTTCAGACAGAAAGCCAATTGGTGCTGTCTAAACAAATGAGAGGTGTCTGAGATCATTTAAACAACCATAAATAACATCAAGAGAGGAGACAGACGATGAGTGGACCCCGTCGTGAAACGCACACACACATACGCATGCATACACACATGGGCACTCGTACACACACACACACACACACACACACACACACACACACACACACTCTTAAGTGGACCCCTGTGCTAATTTGTCTGATAGTGTGTGAGGAGAAGATAAGAGCGGAGGCAGAAGTCTGGCCTGCGATAGCTGCCTGGGATGCATTAGTTTGCCTTGTACTGTTTTCATCACTCAGGCTATGGGAGCACAGTGTATTGTTTGGTAATTTGCCTTTTGCGGCTATTGTTTAGAATGCTGATGGAGCGATCACTGAAGGTAATGGGCTTTGTGTGTGTGTGTGTGTGTGTGTGTGTGTGTGTGTGCACACGCACCTGTACAAGTGAAATAGTGAGAGTTTAGAGTCTTGATAGAGAGATCATTCCAGGTAATGAGGCTCTAAAAGAGTGATGGGTGCCCTTTCTGTTGATTTAATGTCTGCATGTATCTATCTGTCATGGCTCATTGGCCTAAAACCTACAAATATGTAGCCTACACATCACAGACTAGAGATGTAAAAGGAGAAGAAGGCTCAAGTTGGATCTTAATTCATTAAGCTTGTCCATGTCTTGAAGAGAAGAAGAGGAATGGCGATTTTTGTTCTGTCAGTCCCTGGCAAGACAAGCCTCCACTCTCCTGGTTTCTGACAGCTCTCTGCCAAGTAGGACATTAAATAATAAGCTTCCTCCTCCTCCTCTCTCTCTTTCTCTCTCTCTCTCTCTCTCTCTCTCTCTCTCTCTCTCTCTCTCCCCCTCTCTCTCTCCCCTTCTTGCTCTCTCTCTGTCTGTCTGTCTCTTGCTCTTACTTTCTCTCCCCCCTCTGACTTTCTATGTGTGTGTGTCTGTCTCTCTTTCTATCTTTCTGTCTTTCTCTGTTATAAATATTTAGCCAGAATTGAAACACTGGCAGCTCTGCGTGGAGTAAAACACAAAAACACACACACATACTCACACTCACACAGTGTTCCCAGCCAATACCCTCTTAAATACTACAGAGTTGGCACTTGTTATAAGCCTCAGCACATCAGGCCAAATCCATTTTGGGAGTGCCAATTTCATTCTTGGGATGTTAAGCGGCTACACCGCAAGGTCAATGTGAAAAACATTCCAATGAAAGCCCATCGCCCTCTGTTGCTGAATTGGATGAAAATGAATTAAATGAGTTAGTTCTCCTGTTGAAATAGCCATCAACTTTCACTGGTTCCCACAGAGTGGCTTGGTACCTAAAAACACTGAAACAGCATGGCACGCTAATAGACATTTCCATAAAACTGGGTCTTTTTCCTAAAGCAAAGATTTGGATACACATTTGGGGTTTCTGTGTTGTGCTATGTGAGGTATTACTTTTTCCACTGACGTGTGTGAGTGTTGTGCTTATGTGTTCTCATATATGCTCCTACGTGTGTGTTCGCCAGTGTGTGTAATATTGTCGTTGGCAGTGTTTTAGTTTGCACATAGATGTCACACATCAGTGAGGTTTGTTCGACAGTGCCCGAAGGTGCAGTGGGTGTGGGGATGTGGGTGTTTTGTTTTATATATACCATCACTTAGCTCTCTGATTATGCTTATGATGTTGTGTGTGACAGGTCGCTTCTGGAAGTGCTAGAGAGCACAAAGGGTCCCTGACACATGCACAACATATATATGGGTGAGAAGGGATCACACTGGAGAGAATTACACTCGTAAAAATGGTTGAAAAACATAAGAGTTGTTCTTAAACGTGTGCTTAAAATACATGTGTTGCAATGTGTCATTTTGCACATTATAATGTGTAATTTTAACATATCTCCAACATGAATGTAGTTTTGAATCCTTCAATGCATGATGTGTCATATTCCAACACATTTGTATGTGTGTGATCAGGGAGGACATTGTTTTAAAACATCTCTTTTAAGAAACACATTATCACAGGCATACGACGCATTTGAGGATTACAAAAAACAAGCACAGATCCTGTACAGACCCACGGCACGTGTGTTCAATTCTATGCACTGAAGCACTGCGACACGGTTAAATTACTTAGTTCCACTAACGTTACTTAAACACCACAAGATGATGTCACCTACCGTTAAAGTTTTTAGGGCAGCGAAGATGAGTTACTGTCTGTGGAGTTTCACTTTGGTTTTCACACTGAGAGACTCTGTGGATTGAGTTCAATGCTGCTGGTCTGCTGTCTGTACATCTCCAAATTACAGACATGATGTGATGCGACATCTGGTGCATTTGAGATCGATTTAGATCCATTTATATACAGTGACCGACTTTTGATTTTGTGCGTTTGTATGGGAAACACTGCATCTCACAGTCAAAGACGCCCTCTAGAGGCCATCTGACAAAGCGCATCATCTCACTAAGCGTTGACTGACTGACTGACTGACTGACCTGAATTTGCCTCGTGATGCCCTCGGCTGCCCAGCGGGAAAAAAAATGCAGTTTTCTCTTAAGCTTTCTGCCACCAAAGCAAAGGTACATTGAATATTTCTGATTATGCTTACTATTCTTTTCTTGTTTCTCTTCAGTTGTCTGCTAGCACTAAACAATTCTAGAGTGTAGTGTCCCTTTAAAATGTGTATATATATATATATATATATAATGTATTTATAAAGACCAAGAAATAGAAGCGGTGGGGCGGTGTGCTGAAGTAGGCGATGGCCTTTGGAATGCAGCCCTCAGATGGAGGAGAAAGGGGAGTGTGGACAAGTGGCTGATTCCAGCTACCCATCTAAAATCAGTTGAGGGTTTAGTAAAATAGCCATGTCTTTAAACAGCAGTGGCAGACAGAGAGGTGCTTGACATTCGCTCCATTTCCCACACCTTCTATCCCTTGTGATTGGGAAGCAAATTTATGCAGCCATAATGAGGGTGGGGTGGGAGAAGGGGGGGTGGAGGGGTGGGAGTCGGGGGGTGATACAAGGTACCGTTCTGACACAGACTTGTTTTTTTCTCTTTAAATCTTTAATAAATACGGAGTCTTTAATAAACCATTTGAATGGATGCACTCTGCTTGGGATTATCTTTACCACAATATCAAAATTTAACATTGGTACAATAGACTTTGATACTGAAGCCAAATTACCATGGTTTTGATTCTAAATGAAATGAAGGAGGGGGAATTCAGTGTGAGTGAGACAAAGAGTGAGAGAGAACAAGTGAGCAGGAACACTGGTTGAGAAAGAGGTGCATAAAATGTAGAGTTAATGGGGACTGGAAACCAAAAAAGGAGGAAATATAGGAGAGGTGAGAGAGAGAGAGAGATGAGTAGACAAGCTTTCCCCAAACTCTTTGAATTCTAAGGTCTTTAGCTGACCACTCCCATCTATCTGCCTCGCTCTATCTCTCTCTGTTACTCTCTCTCTCTTCCCCCTCACTCCCTCAGCAGCCGTCCTTTCACACACTTTCATCCTCTCTCCCCCACGGTCATCCTGTGTATTGTTGGAACAGGGGAGAGCAAGGTGGAAAGAGGGAAGATGAGGGGACAGGCGAGAGGTGCAATCATCTCTCCAGCTTCTGAAAAACCTTTCAGCCCTGCGGTTCTTACTCCTCCGTTCGCTTTCACTCTCACTCACACTCACCCTTCCTCTTCTTTCTTTCTACCCCCTTTTGCTCTTCATCTCCCCGTTTCCCTCGACCCTTTTTTCTCTGTCTGTCTGTCATCTCTCGTTCTTGCATTCTCTCTTCCTTTCAGCCATGCTCAGCCATTCTGCTTTCAGTTTCCCCTTTCTCCCCCTTCCCCCCTCTTCCCTCCCCCGCTTCTGCTTTCATTTCAGCATAGCCCTTGTCTATTGCTCCATTCTCTTTCTCTTCGATCTCACCCCCTTTCTTCTCCCCCCCATCCCATCCTGTTAATTCTCTCTCCCCACTCATCATGGGGACAGTAAATCCCTGGGTGGTTGGAGCACAGAGCCACGGAGCTTCTTTGATCGTTCTCAGAGAAGCGGCGTTCTGACTGGCATTGCGGACGGAGCTCTGTCTGGTGTCTGCTCAGTGGGTGCTGAGGGAGGAGCACGACACTTTCTAACACACACACACGCACACACACACACACACACACACACACACACACACACACACACACACACACACACGCTACACAAGCGCTGTGTGTATTTAAATTGTGCTGAGGACTGAGAGGATGAGTTTTCTGTAACCCCCGATAACACAATCAAACCAAATATCTTAAAATGCCCTTCATGAGTATCTTCCCCCTCCTGCTATGAAGTCTCTCTCTCTCTCCTTCCCTCTCTCAGTCTTTCTTTCTTCCTTTCTGTCTTTCTTTCTTTCTTTGCCATTGAGTTGGAATGCTTTATGGAGCCCTTTATCCCAAATATGCTGTTTAATCTGCAGAAATGAGAAATTATCATCAAACAAGAAATATGAAGTTATGAATACTGATTTAGCATGTGCCGTTCCCTCGCAGTGACTTGAAATGTAATGAAATCATTCAGTTGTTCATAATGCATGAGTGCACGGCTTGTAATCAAAAGAAATTGTGTTGTTCACTTGCCGAGGAAAATTAAATAATGATGATGTGCTTGAAAATGAATGCTGTGTGGGATTGAAACTCTGCAACAGTGATTAAGGTGAACCAATCTCATCACATGTAATATGTGATTTAACTGCAATAAAGTGGAGAAAGAGAGAAATATCACATATAATATGCAATTTAACTGCAACATATTAGAGAAGAGCAGGATAGATAGATAGATAGATAGATAGATAGATAGATAGATAGAAAGAAAACAGGTGTAATTAACAAGGAATGCAGGATACTGAAAATGCATTGATCAAATGAGAAGATACAACAAAAAAAAGAAGAGAAGAGAGATGATAGTTTTTAAATTAAGCCATCTATTAGTGTTCCTCCTGGTCTTCCTAAGCCCTCAGGCTACAGTGAGATCCCACTGTGCACCGATGGGCCGCCTCCACATTATGAGAAAAAAATCAAGTCGCACACTCCTCTCTTTTCTTTACTTTCGTGCTTTACTAATTCCACCATGGCCTTCCATCTACAGTACATTTTTTCTCATGTTCTCAATGCTCTCTTTGTTTCCATTTTTATTTCTTTCCCTGCTTTATATCAGCATGCTCCCTTCACCATTTTGCACATTTTAAATGGCAGTAGAAGTCTTTTGTTGTGTCACTGGGTTAAAATTTTCATTAAAAGTCATGGAAAAGTTTCACAGATAGTGTCTTTCTACTTTGAAACCATAAACATGTTAAGTTAGTTACAAGTTAGTTATCGTTGTTTTGCATTGGCATATTTATGCATGCCTGTATGTATTTATGTACATATGCATTTATTTATTTATTTTTGATTTATTTTATTTTGGAAAGCCTCAAAAGACAACATTTTTTGTTGGTAAGACACTAAAAAGGCTTTGGGATAACGGGAAAGCAAAGGGAAGCTACTCAAGTGGAATTTTTCCCCCAATAATGTGACACCAAGACTTAAAGGTTAATACTGTATTACTCATGCTCTGCTTACAAAGAAGAAATTTACAAAGGGCAAAGCATTCCTTCATCTTTCAATCTTCTAAACTATCTCTTAATAACTGCTTTCATTTCAAAGGATTCATCTGAAGAGACAATAAATACAAGTTAAAGAAATTGTATTCCTCCTGATATCATTAGCTCGTTTATTCATAAGACAGTGATATTTATTGGGAATATGAAAATCCATTTGTATTTAACATTTTGTTTCAGTTGTCAGATGGGGAGAAACAATATGAATGTTTAATAAAGGCTTGAATCCCTTTAAACCCCTCTGTGTTTTCATTTGACATTTGGTTCAATACCCTCATTATGACAGCATTTAACATGTGACAAAGACCCCCGCTCTCCCTGACAATTTTAATGTCTCTCTGTCTAGAAACCGGAGCATTGTAGGAAGGAAAATGCATCTGAAGAAAGCGCACACCTACGCACACACAGACACACACGCACGCACACACATGCACATACACACACACCACCTCGGCTAAGCCTGTGGAATTGATGTGCCCCTAAGCCTGTTTTTTCCATGCATTATGCCCCAAGGAGAGAGCTTCTGAATGGTGGTGGCTGCCACTCGCTAGAGTATAAGCTAGGGATCAGACTGCAGAGGTAAACACAGACACGCACACACACACACACACACACACACGCACGCGCGCACACACACACACACACACACATATACACACACCTACAGGCGAATGAGAGCAAATTTAAATGCATAATTTTAGAGGGGCATTTTTGAGGGCAACACACTTTTTCTCTCTTTCACACACACACACACACACGCACACACACACCCATCTCTCTCTCTCTCTCTCTCTCTCTCACACACACACATACACGCACACACACACACACAAGCGCACACACCTCTATAAGCCAAGGGATCAAACCTGCGCAGTGTGTCGCTGCCTCACGCTGGCTTAGCCACAGAGCTGAAGAACAGTGAGGGGATAGAGAGTGGAGATGAAGACATACGACAGAAGAGCTCTGTAAACAAGACACGCACACACACACACAAACACACACACAAACACAAAGGTTTGGAGTGACACCAACACAGTCTCAAAAATTTTCACAAAATATGCACAAATTCTGAAACACTGATTATGTGTTGTGGACATGAATTATGTGAAAATTATGTTCCTCTACCAAAAATTTGATTAGTGTATGTGGCAGTAGTGTAAATTGAGCACACCATTTTCACCTGTTTGTCACATGAAGAGGTTAGCCAACAGTTAAGTTTAAGCAAGAAAAACAAGTTTTGTTAGGGTTAGGGTTAAGGTTTGGGTTAGATTTAGGCAAGTAAAACTTTGATTAAAATGAGAAAACTAAAACAATTTGGCTAAGGTTAGGGTAAGGTTTTGGTGATTTTTAAATGAGAAAAACTTTCAAATTCAAACTTTACTCACAATAGAAAGTGTCTCTGCAGGAGTTGGGAATTGAAGCTGGTCGTTAGAGTTGAAGATAAATACTGTATATATGTATTTATCCACCAGCCCTGTCCACACGCCCTTACTCTCTTACTATTTTATTCTCAAACTACTGCCGGTTTCTAGTCGCGTCTCCTTCAGGTAATCCTTTCATGGTGGGAAAACATATTTTCACCTGACAAAGATCCCTGTAGGATGTAAATGTTGTCTAATAAAGATGCATGAATAGAGTTCCTAGTGTGCGGGCTCTACTCTCTTTATCTGATATTACTTGCTGAAATAGCCCAGCACCTATTCGATGTGTGTATAACTACTACTTTTCATGCATGAAGTACGTATTTGTGTTTTAAGACACCATGCTCATTTCCCGAAAAGGAATAGGCTCAGCTTGAATATACTCGCCTAAAGAGAAGAAGAGAAGTCACTTCCCATAGCCTTTTTTCCACTTCACAAATCAACATGTACACACACGCACACACGCACACACACACACACACACACACACACACACACACACACGAGTATGGCTGATGGATGCTGTTTTCACAAATAGTGTGCAGGTCAAGTTGGCCACGACAACAAATGATTCAAGTTCACCGACGCTCTCTTACTGCTCTTCCAGTAATCATACCAAAAAGCGGAGCATTCAATGGATGAAAGTTGTTGACAGAGATGAGATCACAGTATTCCACCTCCTCAAAAGTAGACCCTTCAGCTGAAGCCGCCCATGCAGTGAGTTTTGAGAAGCGCTAACCCATCAACAACAACTGATGCGAAACTAAACCCATGCACTTACAGATCCACATGGAGAGGTGGGGCTATGCAGGAAATAAAAGGGAAGATTAATGCTAGCAGATTCTCTAAAGATATTTTGGGAGAGGGGAGGAATTTTTTGCCCTTATTAGATGCCCATGCTAGCAAATTCTCAACAAAACCATGTGTTTATACTTTGACAAGTCCATTTTTGTTACACTGTCATGATGCGAAATGTCAACTTTTACATATTCGTTAGTCTCTGCTCTCAAGAGTAAAATAGTAAGAACAAATCATTTTGAAATGCTAACAGCAATAATAAGAGACTGGTAGCATTGCTGCTGAGTTAGCTGGACCTTGCAGGTACATGTGGGCCCAAGTGAATGGAATAGACTTAACAGTAAGTGAAGTTTAAGTGTGAGCCCCTGTGACAATTTTTTTACGTGCAAGACCTTGTTTTTACAACTTGAAAACATGAGCCACATTGTTTGTAATCACACACTAATAACAACAAATGAGCTCATTTAACTATAACGTTGTGCATGTACATATTCTGCTATGGGCAAGCCAGTCATTTGAACAAAATGACTGTCCATTATGATAATGTTTCTTTTATGAATCAGACTCCCGGTGATTGTAGATAAGATAGATGGCAAACTTTGTTTAATACTGTTTAATTACATTTCATTATTCTTTGTCACAATCACAAGTGATGGTAAGATGACTAACACACACACACACACACACACACACACACACACACACACACACACAGACACACACACAGAGATGCAGCTCTGCCTCCTCCTCTCTCCTCTCTCAACTTCTCTTCCTTCTTTCCAGCATCCACAGCATCTGTCACAGGGCAGACTTTGAATTAGCTTTCAAATGTCTGCTCATTCCATAAAATGCAGGATATCAATGGGAGCTGCACAAGCAGGAGAGAGAGAGAGAGAGAGATGAAGATATCCAGTGGACAGTACAGTGTGGTGCCAGGAGAAAATAGAATTCATTCTGCGCCAGCAATCTAGTTAAAACTCCCACTCAAGCCCCACCCCCAACACACACACTCACATGCACACGGAAACACACACACACACACACACACACACACACACACACACTGCTGCTTTGCCAAGCAATCCTATTAAACAATGAGTGTGGTGTTTAATCTCTTAACAAGGGGAGAACCTGCAGACAGACAGAAAGACAGACATCTCTCTCTCCCTCTTTCTCTCTATTAGTCTCCACCCTTCATAAAACATCATTGTGTCCTATTATTCCTTGCTCCTGCTCCTCATTATTGCCTTCCTTTATTCAAGGTGTGTGCTGGTGATAATTCCTAACAATGCCTTGGTAAGGTAATGTGCAGTACCATGGGTCCCTTGTGTTGTATAATGAATGCATCTACAGGGATGGTGTAAAATGATATTTGTTAAAACCCAAAATAATCCAGTAAAAACAGCCTGTAGTGGATCTGGATGCTAGTCAGTCAGGTGCAAGCTACACACACAAAATACGCACAGCCACACACATACACATACAACTTTTACGTCAGTCATTGCTCTAGGGTGACGTGGTTTCCCTTTAACAGTGACACTGAACACAACTCTGACATTGAAAATTATCATTGGGAATTTTTGACAAAAACGAGGCCTCTTAGGCAAAAAGCTTACAAAAGCAATTACATAAATTGGAAACCTCTTACAACAAAATCTAGGTGGTGATTCAAAAGAGGGAAAAGCCAACATAGGGATCAGTTTTTAATATAGGCCAGTGTTTGTTCAACACTATCTTAACATCCTTGGATATAGGACTGTAAGTGGGAACTAATGTGGCGCCAAATCTGTTTTTCTGGGTCTCAATAAATCACGGCATTGCACTTGACGTACCCTTTTAAGAGTGTTATTATACCCTCTCCTTTTGAAACCCTTACTCTCACAGATACCCCGCTTGTTACTCAAAACCTTCATCAGAATCACAAGTATGTCTGAACCTTAAAAGCTGACTGTATGGCAGACCTCTCTTCAAAGAAGGAGAATGATAGCTACTGAAATCTAGGGATGTATTTCTGCCCGTTTCCTTTCTGTGCACTTCAGTATGCAGTACATTACCCTCCTTCTCAACCAGAACATCCAAAAAAGAAATGCATTCCAAACCTAGCTCAATGTACATTGATGGATTCCTTTTTAGAATTTAAATAAGTATGGAACTCCAGCAAATCCTTGGTGTTACTACTCCATATAAAAATTAAATTATCCATGTACCCACAGTATGCTTAGTAGGAGGATGCAATGCAGTTCTTTGATTCAGACAACACACACAGCCTCCAAACCTTATGGGGGGGTATACTGGTATGTCAGCTAGAAACATCCATGGTGCATAACAAATTTGTGGAGTCCACATAAAAGTTTGTTAAAAAAAATCTGTAGTGTCTTTAAGATGTGCCAGCAATGCGTGTACTGTTCCAGGTTTTCAATGTGAGAGAGGGGGCCCTGTGAGGGAAGTGTTTCCAGACATTACAGGCCATATAGGGTTTTCTTGAACCATGTATTTATATTCATCATCAGTGAGGTGGAAGAAAACTGGAAGAAAACCTGTGGAAGAAAACTCAGGACAAGAGAGTGGCAGTTTGACAGGTTTATTCAATATGCAGGTTGGGAGCCAAGGAACTCAAAATCTGCATGATTACACAGAGTTTAATAGCGTTGAATATTCATGATTATGTTAATACAGATATAATACAATAAAGCTATTGGTCAAAAGGTGTCATATGAACAAGACTGAACAACCAATGATAATTATAGTTCTAGCACTTTAAGACGATGCATAATGAGAAGTGACCACCTTCTTTTAGAATTTATTATTTTGCCAAGGTCACTTGGTCAATGTTATGCTATGTTATGCTATGCTATGAGATTTGGGCATTTGCACATTCCAAGCTCACAGTTCTGTGAGAAACACACAAGTTGTTACTTTTAGAGTTTAATCTTATAATGGTGAAGCAGATTCAGCATTCTTGAGTTTTAGGCACTTACAGTAAGGTGTAAATATTGGTCAAAGGTTACATATTAAGTTGTTTTGTATACATACTTTGCCATTTCCCCCTCAATATACCCATCTCACCAAGCCCTTCAGTCTTAATTTCATCCCCAAATTTTATAGTGGGATCTGAGACCAGTAGAGTGTCAACGACACTTTAATTGTCTCTGTATTTCTTTAACATTGGCAGTTTTGTCTTGAAACACAATGGTTATCCACATGGTGTATTATAATGTCATCATTGTGCCGACAAAAGGTTTCCACTGATGGATTGTTCACCTGTGGGATAAATGTGCCTTTAGGTTTGGAAATCCTTCTGGCAGGTAGGAGTTAAGAGTAGCTGATATTCCAAAAAAAATGTGAGAAAAAAAATTTGAACAATGTGCCATTTCCTGATGTACACACTGTTTTGGCCAGCTTTTCAGTCACCAGTAACAAGTCTATCAAACACTTATTTAGGATTGCACAACACCTCTTATAGAATGTTACATTTTCTCGTCCAAGCGTCGGTTCATTCTCGATCCGTGGCATTCTACTGTTGTGCTAATATTGAGATAGAAAAGTTACATGAAGCAGAGACCTTGTTTCTTTCTTACAGAGCTGTTCAAACACTGTCACATATGAATCCGTAGAGTCCCACTTAATATCTAATAAGATCTGTGGAAATAAATCTTCCTGTAATCAGACTCCGAAAAAGTACATTGCTCTGTCCTCAGTGAATTTGTCCACGTTGTCGTACATGTACTAAAGGAACCGTGTTAACAAGTTTATCAAGAGTCACCTTAATCCTTATCTTAATCTAAAACTAATCCTAATTATATCCTTTATCCTAAACCCAAGTCATAACCCCAAACTAACCTTAATCTTAAACATTCCCCTAATGTAAACCTAATCCTAATTCTAATTTGTACCCTAAACCCAAGTCCTAACCCGAAACTAGCCCCCTAGCCCCCCACTTCGCAAAAATATCCTAGGTCTAAAATAGATAGAAGTACAGCAACAGCCATGCACACACAGATACACACACACAGCACCAACATTTGTCCAGGTAGAAATACAGATTTGAGGAGAAAATAACAGAGGGAAGAAAGAGGAGCCGGGGATAAGGTGAGAAGGTAAAGGAAAACACTTTGCAATTGGAAAGGCTTCACAGATCAATAAGAATAGCCGACTTCTTAACACAGGGGTAGATAGACAGGAGACTCTTCTGTGCCTCTCTGTCTTTCTCTCTATCCCAACATCTCTCTATCTCTATCTCACTCCCTCTACCTCTCACACACACACACACACACACACACACACACAGAGGGTGATGAAGGCCTGTGTTTGACACGGGTGATGTAAGTGTGCTGAAACTGAGCATGAAGGTCAGAGGGATGCTGGGAGAACCCTGGCTCACATTACTGCAGTGACAGGAGAGAAATCTCTCTCTCTCTCTCTCTCTCTCTCTCTCTCTCTCTGTCTCACACACACACACACACACACGCACACACACACAGAACAGAGTATGGCTGATGGATGCTGTTTGAGTTGGAGTGGAAGGAATCCTGTTGTTTTCTACTAAGCACTTTCTGTTCAGCACTCAATGCCAGGAGTAATGATCAGTGAAGGGCCCCACTGGTCTGTGATTGTATGTGTGTGTGTGTGTGTGTGTGTGAGTACTCTGTGATTATATATGTCTTAATTTCTGCATGTCTGCCTGAATGTCTTTCTGCCTGACTCTCTGCCTGCTTGCTTTTTTGTCTTTCAGTTTGTCTATCTGTCTCTCTTTCAATCTCTCTATCTAGTTATCTAGCTATCTCCTTGTCTGCCTGTCAGTCAATCTGTCTGTCAGTGAATTTTGAATTTTCATCACCATCCTCCATTGTGGGTGCTGGATCTCTACACCCTGCTCAGTTCCTCTATCATATGGACTCAATTTTACCCATCGGTTTTATATCAGTTTAGTACATGCAGATATAAAGATGTAGATACAGCATATGCAAGTGTAAAAAAAAAAAAAACACTGAGAAATTAAAAGCCAATGTATTTATAAAGTCAAAAGGTATTAAGTCAACCTACATCCCAATTTGTTCTTAATGAACGTGAGTCAATTTTCCTGTATAAATCTGTGTATATAAATATTAACTCTGAATGGTGAGATTAAACAGAGGCATTTGGAGAAAGCATGTGTGCTCAGTAGTGTAAGAAACAAATCTAGATCATGTACATGTTTCCAGAACGCAGACCAAGCATGAATGCATTGTTTTGTTGTTGTTGTTTTTTGCAGACACTGTACAGATGGAGAGGTGGGGCTGCGCAGGAAAAACATGCTAGCAAGATACACACTCATATCCCACATTTCCAGCCAGACCCATGCAAAGAGCAGACATTTTCTCATCAATTTTGTATTTTTGTCAGCCTGTCATGATCTTAGCGATGTCAAGTAACAAATTTGGCTGTCTCTGCTCTTGATAGAAAGTGTTACAAATCAAGCATGGCACTCTACACTTGACCCCTCATTTCTCTACGGCATAGTGTTCAAATAAGTGCGCAGGAAAGTTACATGAGAGGTTTTAAAAATTACCTCAACAAATTTGCATTTGATTGTATAATAAATGAGGGTCAGTGACTCAGTCAATATTCTAATGTACTGGAAAAAAATCATATGAGAATTTAATAACAGCTTGAACCCAATTAAACCTCACCTGCCCCACCTAGGTACAGTACCTTTCTCACATTTCAATATTAAATGATAAATGTATCATTTGACAGGCTTTCCAGGAAATATATTTCCAAATTTGACAGGGACTGCACATAAAAATTCTCTCAGAATATTCTTCAGCCTGACATGTCAAAAGACCTGCATACCTTCAAAGGAAGAAGAAAAAAAATCCACACTTCTCTTTGTTATGTTTTCTCCTTCCCCAGTCGACTTTTCTAGGTCCTTGGGGATATCAATATACCAGTTTTCAACCATAAAAATGATGTAAACCTATTATGTAACATGTCATAAATCTCACAGAACCCACACTCTTAATCCTAATCCCAAATGGCGGATTCATTTAATCCAGTGTTAAAATCTAATCCACTGGTCTCCAGGGGAGGGGAGGAGACAGAGCCATGAGATGTTTAATGATTGAAATCTCCCTAATCTAACTTTATTTATTTTCTCATTTGCTTGGTAGTTTGTTAGCGTGGTTTTCCCTCTCTCTCTCACTCTCTCTGTATCTCTCTCTCCTCTCTTTCTGTTTCTCTACCTCTCTTTACTGCAGCCCCATAGGGAGTTTTCCATAGGGAAATATTCAGAGATGTAATTATGCAGTCTGCTTTTCATAATTTGAACGTTTACACTCCATGGCTGCATCTCTCATCTCAATCAACAAACACAAACAAATCAATTAAGACAGGATATCAACCATGTTTACTTTGCCACTCGACAACAAACTTTGCTGTGGTGGTGAAACTCCCTCTCTTTCCCTCTCTATCTTTCTCAAATACCCACATGCATACACAAACTCGAGCGTGCACAAAACACACAACATCGAAAAACATGGTACATATTGCAGAGGAAAACACACGTGCACACACACACACACGCATAAGCACATAGTACATGAATGCATGGACGAATGCACACGCGCGCACAAACGTACACACCTAAATAAACAAAAACACAATTGTGTTACCACTAATTGCATCAGTTCCATCAAGCCATTCTCGGAGAGCCACAAACACAAATCAAATTAGCACTTCACGTCTCTGTGTCCCCTGCCTCAGATACTCCAATTAGGCCGTGACTGAGGGACTAGATATATGCACACACACACACACACACACATATATACAAACCCACATACACACACACACACACACACACAGACACACACACACACACACACACAGAGAGACTAGTAGCTTGAATAATCTGAGGGCATCTGTGATGGAGCAACTTTCAGAAGTTTTAGTTGATTTTGAGAGTTGCATTGTGATTAGATAAACTAACTATGTGGGAACGTGTGTGAGAGCAGAAAAGATAAGGGCAGAGAGTGAAAAAGACAGACGAGGGGAGGAAGGGGTGTGAGGGGCCTTGAGAATGCACTGATGGAGTTTGTCGTCAGATTCACACATTTCAAATTTAGCTTATTATGCGCCTCTGTGCCTGCAGGCTTTTGCATGCCTTTGTCTTGGTGCGTCTTCTAAACTTATCTATGCGTTCATGTGGATTGTGTGTATTGTATGTCTGTATTTATGTGCACCAGGGTTGTGCTGATGGGTATGCTGGGTATGCTTTTATTAACAATGGTCTGGCTTAGAAGTGAAAAATACCAACAGTGCAGTATTTTATGAAAGACACAGAAACCACTGGTATGAGTCCAAATCAGACCAACCTCCCTCATTTATAATAATGGCTAGAACAGAGTTTACTCCTGTCATGAAAATTAAGGCCTAAGTAAAAATTCAGCATTGGGCTGCTAATGTACACATCCCTCCAAATATATTCAGAGACCTCATAAAAAAAAAAAAAAATAGTCTTAACACGCACTGTACTTGAGAAATAATTTTCCTAACTCAAGGAGGGCTTGGGTATCTGAATGTGAAATGGATTTATATTTGCTGCAGCTGTATTACTCAGAGGCATGTCATGGTATCCTCGATCAACTACACTGTGATTTACACCCTGATTCAGTTTGACAGCTAGAATAGTCACACATCTTGTGACTAGATATTACCATGATTATGTCACAAGTGGAAACTAGCTTAGTGCTAGTCTCCAGCTTGCCACCTGTTTTGTCTGTGACCAATATAACATCTTAAAGTATTAAACTCAAGTATATCAATTGTACATAGACAATTGCCGCAAATTCCCAATATTTAGGCTAAGCTGATGAAAACATTGCACATTTGACAAAAAAGTTGCACGGCATACACATAATATCCCAAAAATATAAAGCATAAACAAATGCTCTCTCTCGCTTTCTCTCCCTTTGATACACACACACACACACACACACACACACACACACACACACACACACACACACACACAAGTGCTATATCAGAGGACATACACATTGAACCCAGACAGTTAGATGCCACTAGTGTCAAAACACACAGGCAAAAAGCAGACGAGAGAGAGAGAGAGAGAGAGAGAGAGAGAAAGAAAGAGAGAGAGACACACATTGGGATCATCTTTTTTCATTCAGACCTATTTTCATATTGAACTTGCACTACTCAATTGAAGGAACATGGACTCATTGTCAGCTCTGCTCCACTTTTCTGTTTGAAAAGCAAGTAGTTCATCCAACAAGACTGATACGTTAAACAGAGTTCTGTTTACAGTATAGACTGAGGAAGTCATCCATTATGTATCATGTTTAGAATATCATGCAAAACACATCAGTTGCTCTAAAAAGTTTAATTGAAAAAGCTACATGTTTTGAGATTCCTGTTTAGCTAAGCCTACAACGCTTGTGACATATTTTCACATACGGAACTGATACGCCTGATCAGCCAAGAGACATCAATCAACAACTTGCCTACAACAGAAGCAATAGACCCTACAATAAAATGTAAATGAATCGCCCATATAAAAAGTTGTTCCTGATTACCAGGCAGGTAAGTCAACCGTCGTCGTCGTGTGTTGTCAGTATTAGCACACTTTATAGCTTATGATAGTAATTAAGTGATGATGGCCCGCTCTTCACCTGGTGCCGAGCTTACAAATGATTGTGTGATGGTGACATGGTTGTAACACCACTCAAAATCAGGGCCGGTTTTAGCCTGCTATATTAGGGTGGGCTGGGAGAAATAATAGGTGGGCAACTTGGATGGTAGGTAGCCCAGAGGTTAGAGAAGCAGACTAGTAGTCTGAAGGTTGCCGGTTTGAATCCCTGGCCAGATGGCACAAAAATCTGGCAAAATGACAGCTGGCAACCGGAGGGTTGTCAGAGTCAAGATCAGATGCAAGCTCCTGCCATTGTGCCCTCAGGCCTCTCCAGCTTATGGCTGTGTGTTTGTGTATGGGGTGTTTGGATGGGTTAAATGCAGAAGATAAGTAGTATTCTATTGTATTTTATTCTATTCTTATTTATAAAGAACAATTTGAAGCAGGGAAATTGGGAGGTAGTGAAGCAGCATTTCTAAGTTTGCTGCTACCCTATGATTTGAGTCAGTGGAGGGTAGACTGATTTACCCTAAAATAAAATAAAAAATCCTCCATCCAGATTTTAACATAATCAAATCCATAACATTTCTATCCATTGGATGATCTTAGTTCTCAAATAAAATTAAAACCTAACCCAGTGAGACTTCTCACCATAGCCAATATTTACAAAAATAGGAGGTAGTCTTATTCAAACTCAAACTGAAAAGTGAAAAAGAAAACAACTTTGAAAGCAGATTGACTTACCCTAAAATAAAAAAAATACCTTCATCCATATTTTAACATAATCAACTCCATAACATTTATTTTCATTTTTGAGCTTAGTTCTCAAATAAAATTAAAACCTAATCAAGTGAGACTTCTCACCATAGCCAATATTTACAAAACTAGAAGGTATCTTTAAAAAGGTAGTAGTATGTATCTGTTAGTGTGTGCAACAATAGTAATCACCAATTGGTGGGGAACTATTCTCTGCTGCTGGGGGCGGGACATTGGGTAGGGGTCCGGCAGATACAGATCATTCTCAGTCTGTCCTTCTCCCTTCATCGAATAAATTTGAGTTGATGCAAATGGACTGCCGATGGAAATTCGCTAGTAGCTAAATCTGGTGCAAAGCATCTCCTCTCTCTGAGATTACTGTTTTTGTACATGATCCCTTACTTATATATATACTGTATGTATATATGTGTATATGTATATATGTGTATATATAATTTTATTTCATTATCTATTTTATTCTATTAACTAATATTGTTATTCACATTATTTTTTGTTAATTTAATTCCTTAACATTGTCTTTTATAATCGTAATTGTGCTTTGGCAACACATGTCAAATGTCATGCCAATAAAGCCTATTGAATTGAATTGAATTGAATTGAGAGAGAGAAAGAGAGAAGCGGTGGTCGAGTGAGCTAGAGAGTGAATGAAGAGAGGGAGCGGTGGTAGTGAGAAAGCCGCTGAATCAGAGAAATAAAACGCTATTTTCTGATTGTTTCACAGCGGTTACGTTCTAAAGCACAAATAAACACGCCCACACACCCGCACATCTCTGCACAACCCTGCGGGAAGTGCCGCAACCCCTGATTTGGTGTGAATATGGCCGCACTGTGCAGCGGACGGGTCACCTTCAGAGCTCTGTGTGTTTGTGCCTGAACACGATGAGAAGGGGGGGTGGGCAGTGGGCGACTTTGGAGGCAGGCTGTAGGCTGCCCACCCAATCAGAAGTTAGAAACGGTACTGATATTTTCTGTGCTATTTTTCCATTGGCTGAACAAAAAAAATGTTTTCTTAACTTTTGATTGGGTGGGCAAGAAGCACAAGACCCATAGCTACCGCCGGCCTTGCTCAAAATAGTTTTCCCAGTATTCTCCAAACCATTGGTTTCCTTTTTCTTAATGAAGAAAAGAAGAGTTAGCCATTAGACAAGTTGCCCATTTGACTTTCACATGTAGAAAAAAGATTTTTAAAGCAGCATAGTCATTGTGGGGTATAAACATTTTTTGAAAAACATAAACTGCTTTTGAAATATTGGGTCTGCTATTGAACTATCTCTAATAAGAATAGATGTTTACTAAATAATAAAACTATTATTTCGATAGATAGACAGATAGATAGATAGATAGATAGATAGATAGATAGATAGATAGATTCGGCTAAGTCACAACATTGGCTAAAAAAACAACAACAAAAAACCTAAACAAATGACTACTTTGAAATGTTGTTCTCTCTTTGGTGTGCTAGGTAGTTATGTGGCATATGGCAGAGAGAATACTTTGTTGTATCCTTGAATGCCCTAAAGCCACGTTGAACTTCTGTAATATTTGAATCTTATATAACGGTTTAAATCTGTATATATACTGTATGTGTGTGGCTTATGGAGGAGGTGCTATGCTTGTGCCTGTGAGGTTTCAAAGCTTTGAACTTTTCCTTCCTACTGCACTAGACTGCTACTCCAAATTTATTAGACATAAATAAATTACTCAGTGTGTCTTCATGTGCCATATTGATGTCCAAAGTTCAATAGATAGCCAACGTGATTTCATGCTGGCGCTATGGACAAATACTGAGAGAGACAGAGAGAGACAGAGAGAGAGAGAGAGAGAGAGAGAGAGAGAGAGAGAGATGCAGGCAGACAGTGAGAGAGAGCGAAAGACAGGCAGAAAGAGAAAGAGACAGAGAGAACGTCAGACAGACATCAAGAACCTTTCTGGAGACAGAAAAATTGAATCCCCCTTGATGACGTTGAAGGGAGAAGTATGAGGAGAGAGAGAATGAGAGGAAGCAAGGTTGCCTGTGCTCAGAATACAGGTCTAGTGTATGAATGAGTGTGTATGCGTGTTCTTTGTGTGCGTATGTGTGTTTGCGGACATGTCTGCGTATATGCATGGCCATGCGTGTGTGTGTGTGTGTGTGTGTGTGTGTGTGTGTGTGTGTGTGTGTGTTTGAGAGTACCAGGTCCTCCAGCTCAAGGTTCCCCTGTAGAGCAGAATACAAACACCCCATAGAGAGTGCCCATCCACAGCCTTGCACAAGACACTGGACGACACCTGAGATCCTGTATCATGGCCAACACACTCCTACTCTGAATGGCAATAACTCGTAAGGGCGTGTGTGTGTGTGCGCGCGAGCGATTCAATACTGAGAGAAAGAGACGAGAGAAAACTACACAGAATACTGTTTTCAATATATTATACCTTTTATACTCACCTGGATGACAGAATGACAAGGAACATATTTTTAATTTTTTTTTTTTTTTTTTTTAAACAAAGGTGTCAGTGTGGGAGAGATTTTATGTGTGTATTTGACTGCAAAGACACACCATCTGTTGGTTGGAATATGGTTTTCACCCACACTGTTTCTACCACGAGTCTCTTAATATTTCTTATGTTTTTGTTACATGATACTGAGATACACACTCACACACACAGAGAGAGAGAGAGAGAGAGAGAGAGAGAGAGAGAGAGAGAGAGTCTGTCTTTTCCCTAGTTTTCCTCATTTGTCTCCATTGTTTTTGTTGTGCGGAACACAAAAGAGCTTTGCTTTTAATAATTCATGAAACAGACTTGATATTGCCAGTACATCAACTGTGGGAATGGTGCTCTATGAACCCATGGCTTCCACCCATGTTTTTTTTTTGTTTTTTTTTACATCATTTTCTGCTCCCACTCTACCTGGTTGTACAGTAACACATGCACACACAGTCCCGCAGCCTTGAGGCATTCCAAATGTTCTTGCAAGATCTACACACAGGAGACCAATTAAGACAGCATCAGGATGTGCTACACCCTTAAAGAATCACTATAACCAAGCAGTGGGGAAGCCAAAAGTTTCGTATGGTTGTCCAAAGCCCATTGCAGGACTGCACCATTGTTTTTGTCTCCTGAAATGGATGAGCAACGGTACAATGCACTGTCCCTCCAAGCCTGTCATTTATACTTTATGTAGAAGCATACGGCCTTCTTTCTCTGTTTTGTTGTTGCTCTCTGCCTCATCTCTCCCTCGTTCCTTCCCTCCCTCGGGGCTTTGAGTAGGAGTAGTTAAATAATGCACCCCACCGACCACAGATTCAGGGTCAGTTATTTTTATGTTCCATTAACAGTCCCTCAACTAGGAGAAGTGTAATCAGAGACCGGAATCTCTGTTAAGAACTGAGAGGCACCAAACTCCCAGCGCCACTGATGAAAATGGAGGGAGGCCTCACCGGCAGTAGCAGGACAGCGCAGCACTTTGAAGTGAGGCATCTGAAAAAAGGTGCCTGCGATTGATTTCACGCAAACAGGTCTGGGAACTTCAAAAGGCTAAAGAAGGTTTTCCCTGGCTTTGAATTTACCACTCACCCCCAAAAACCTGAGAGATAAGACCAGGTTCAAGGAAGGACATTGTGTTGCAGAGCAGAATGTGGATCTTCAGATGGGCAGGTTGCATCTATATAAGACACTTAACATTCATATTGTGGGTGGATGCACAAATTATCTACGATTGGCTGTAGAAAACCTTACAATTATGGACACATTTGAGAGCTTAGTTTGGAAAACCACATATAGTGTGTTGCTATTGGTACACATCTTGTCACATAACAGACTGCAAAGTAACATTCATCAAATCTTAATAATCCTACACTAACAGATGTACTAAAATTCATATACAAGATAATAAATACAATATTCATATACAAAGCACAGGAACACACAATCAGACATAAACATGTAAAGTGTGAGCCTACATAGACAAATCTACACCCGCACTCCACAACGCACACACACATACACACACACACACACACAGGGTTTGATTCCTGGCAGCAACATCTGCTGTGCTGCGACCCATGTCTTTAACCCACAGATTTTCATTGTTATGTCCTGACTTCCCAGCTGCCCCAAACAGCTTTCACCAGAGTTTTCAATCCTGTGACAAGTCTGTCGATGAATCCAAACAAAACGCAGTCAAAGAAAAAGTGGCCCGTATCAACCCAGGCCTCTGAAAGCATGGATTAAAACGTAAACCCGTAGATTTTACTCTCCCTGCTGATGGATTCTTTGCCAGCTCCACAGCCTGTCTTTTGACAGCTAATTATTTCATTAAACATCTTTTGATAGCTCTGTTCGTTTATCTTTCAATGACTTTGGTTGGTTTAAATCCCACTGACATAGAGACTCTGTTTTCAGGCAGTCCAAGGGTCTGAATAGATTGGTTTTGTTTGATGGGACTTTAGTTAGGGTTTAATCATTCATCTACCATTGAATTTATCAGGGGTGGGTGTATGTTTGTGTGTGTGCATGTGCATGTGCATGTGACTGTGTGTGTGTGTCAGATTGCTAAAGGAAAAAGGGAAAGCTCTCTCATATCTCTCCATGACACCATCTTTGATGGACTAACCACAGCTAAAGCCTGGGGGGCTCCCACACATGCTGTGTGCCATTGACTGTAAATGTTTTCATAGAGGTCTTTTAATCTTTGCCATGACGCTGACAAACTCAAGCTATTCATAACTGTTGGCATGAGTAGCTGTCGGTGGTTGTCTGTCAAGGGTATACACTGATTGGTCCAGTTATATATGCACTTCTCACAACTATACACAAATGTTAAAAAGCCCCTTGCATTCAGACAAGCTGTGGGCAGCACGAACGCTCATGGCAATTGCACAGAGGTAAAGAGCAGAAATGTGCCTGCCTCGTTTTTCAATGGCCCAGGTTCTGGAAGGACATTTCCCGTTCATTCTCTCCATAGACATAAAATCCTGATATAAATAACATTAAGATTTAATTCAAGCCAACCAGCTATCAGTTGAATCATAGGCTTATAATAATAGTCAAAAAAAAGAAAGAAAAATAGGCAAGGGTATAAGACTGTGTACATAACATATTTTAAGAGGGAATGAATTACTTATCTCATACAGCATTACTGATTTGTAATGATTTTTACCCCTGCACACACTCTTCCCCTCATCCTAAAAAAAAAGAAAAAAAAGACATCATGTCTGACAGCACAGCCACGGTGGAGATGAGCCAATCTTCAACACAGGTTGCTAGTAACTAACGTTCACTCTGCTCTGCCTTCCAACCATGTACAACTTTGCAGCGGGGAACATTTCTATGGTAACAGCAACGTCTGTGATTATTGGGAACTTACTAAAGCTTATGGGTAGTGTAGGAAATAAGGAATCAAACACAATTTATTACCAACAAACAGTGTGATGGCGCATGAAATGTTGTGAATTAAAAATCAAATTACCTATGGGAAAAATTAAAGGGAAATTTACTCCCGGAACCCACCGTTTCAGCTCTGTAAACAAATCATCATTTCACTCACTCACTCACTCATTTACTGTTACACACACACACACACACACACAAACACACGCACACACACAGTCACACTCATTGCCTTCCTCCCACTAGCCTATTTGACTGGCCATCACTGTCTCTGCCTCTCTATGTTGCATGTTTCTTTACAGAAGTGAGCGTCTCTTAAGCTTCATGTCTGGTTTCCCGCTGGACCATCTCTGCACTCCAATTAGGTTTGTCACTCAGCTACTGTGGATGGGATTAAGGAAAAGACTTCTTCAGAGAGAGAGAGAGAGAGAGAGACAGAGAGAGAGAGGGAAAGAGAGAGAGAGAGAGAGAGAGAGAGGTGCGTGTGTGTGTGTGTTTGTGTGCGCATGGGGTGGGTGGCAGCTTTTAAAAATAGGGGGAGAAAACGAGAATAAGAATCAGGGCAGTGGAGAAGAAGAATGAGGGCAAAGGGAAAAGAGCAAGAGAAAAGAAGATAGGAGCGAGAGAGAGCGAGGGCTAGGAGTGAACAGCTGGATTTGGCCTGGAGGACTTTTGAATAATGTGCTGCCATTAAAGCAGGATTCATAAACTCTCTGTCCTCCCCTCTCCTCCCCATCACCTCACTACCTACTTCCCCTGTTTTATCCCTTTACTTTAATATTCCCATAACATGCATACTGGATGATCTTGCATATTCTCCGCAGCGGATTTACGGCTAGTCAAACCACATATGGACAATAAGCGGCAATATTGCCTTATACCCCGACTATTGTAGTATACAGTAAAAATGACAAAGCGGTAAACGCTTCCTATGAAGATGTACGGCCCTGTTGGCTTTAGGCAGCCTGCGTACAGTAATATGGTATAAATATTTGATAGTTCAGATGTTGTGTGTATATTATGTTGATGGTGTTGTTGTTGTCGAGACAAGGGAGCAATGGAAAAACAGCGGGAGGAAGGAGAACACAGACAGCTGTTAGACTGTTAGTCAGAATACTCCCTGTTGACCTTGTGCTGAACTTTGACCTGGTTATACTCATATGTTATACAGTAGCTAAAGCACAGAGAAAAAAGTACAACAAAAAATAGCTGCATGGGCCTGCTCACTGAAGATGTCTGGGAAAACATCACTCCAAGTAGAAACAGCTTATTTGTTATTGTTTTCTTTTGTTTTGTTTTCCTAGACTGCCATCTTCCCTTTGCTGAAGTAGAGAAATGAGTGGATCCCAGCCTGTACTGTGTCACTCAGTAAAATCCCTACACAACGTTGCTCTTGTCTTGAGAGATAAATCCTAAGATCAAATATGTTGCATGGCACAACTGAAGACGAAGACGGCCACACCATATTAAAAAGAAAAGTAAAAAGAAACCTCTGAAGTTTGGATCAGAGGAAACATTGAGGGGGAAAAAAAATCTCAGAGAACAACATGAGCTCTGAAATGACTCCTTTTCCTCAAGTATTTGTTATTCTCCCTCTCACCCAGACTCCGCTTACTGCTCTGCCTTAAATTAAGGAAAAGTTCAACAAGGCAACGTTGTGCAATGATTTGAAACTTTTCGAAATATTGAGACATGACCCATTTACCGTGAGGGAGCCGTCTGCAGTGGTGACTTCAAACAATGTTTTATTTGTATTTGAGTTTGTACTTTGGTCTGATTCATTGCCTCAAACCTGTTTCCGGGACAATGATTTACAAATCTCCTTTGAGAGAGCTCAAGGAACCAAACTAAACAGCCTCTTATGATATTTGATGTTGAGATATTTTATATTGAGGTGGTAAGGCTGCTGTTTGTTTTAAAATTTGATATGTTTCAATCAGGCCATTTGTATTGGTTTGTGAACCAAACCAAACATGTAAAACATTAACATTTTTTATAGTTTTTACCCAGGGTTCCTGTAATGTGTGTGGAACTGATGGAATTGATATTAAATGTCTGCTTATACAGTATGTGCCAGGTTGCCACTGTACAAGGAGTTTGATTGGCAAGTACAAAATCCATACTTTCAAAGTTCATAAAATAAATAACTTAATAAAAAAAAAAGAATTATCCCCCAAAAATTAATTATCCACAGAAACCAGTATGGGCAATAATTGAAAACGCCCAATCACTCCCAGCATTCTATGGAGAATTGCAGTCAGCGACCAGGAATCCTTTTGATGACAAGCTTTTGTGCTCCATGTTTACCTGCGACAGAACGGAGTCAAACATGCTGTCTCTCTTTTTGTGTGAGCTTGGATCAGTTTTGAGGTGAGTCCAGAGTCCATCTGTTACTGCGGGAATGCAACCCCAAAATATGATGAATAACACTGGCAGAGATGTGAAATCCAATGAATGAGCTTTTATACAGCTGATTAGTATGAAAAAGACACAGGTTGGGCACCTTTGCATAATCAAAGATGATAAGGTGGTAAATAAATAGGTTAGTAAACTCCAAGAATCAATAACTCATTTATTAAATGATTAATAAGTGGTCTTAAAAAGATTAACTATTTGCGTACCTGTAATAGAATTGCCTTCGATTTTTATATTCGTGTGGACTAGATGTGGAATACGGTTGGCACAGATTATCCTGTAGTGTGAACGGGCTCAAGACTGTCGACTTTGGCTGTTTGGCCCGACAGTTTTTTCCAAACATATTTCATTTTGTCGGGCACAGTCTGGTTGGGCTCATGTAGTGTGAACCTGTCCGAGAGTCGCCAAGACTGCAATCTGAGTGTGATCCTGGCAACGGCCGATGGGAGTTCAGCTCAAGGGGGAGGAAAACGAGATTGAACCAGAAGAGAAGTCTCATGGAGATAGTTTATGTCAGTAAGATTCCCAAATCCACTTACTCAACTCTTGATAAATTGCTGTACAATTTCATTTGAAGGAATAAATCTTATATAAAATGGCAACGTGCCTGGATTAATCCTAATAAGTATGCAATTACAATACATTTTTTGATTAAAAATATTTGGTTAAAAATAATATAATTTAAACTTCCCCATTTAATAGGGATGGTTATTTCAAAGTGTTACAAAAACTTTCATGTAACTTAAATGTATGATTCTTGGATTTTAGATAATAAAACATTTAACTAATTTGAAAAGGTGGTTTAATTATATTTCACAAATAAAATAAGGTGGATGAACTGAGATTGGGTGGGTTTACACTCTACCACACCCCTGGTCTTCTCTCCTTGAGCTGTATCTACCTGTATTTCTATACAAAAACATTATATAAATAAATAAAATCAAAGCTAAAACAGCATGGCCTCAATCTCCCCCTTTCTCCTCTTCTGCTCTCCTTACCCAACGTTCAAAAGCCTCCCTGTCTTCTCCACTCGAGGGTTTAGCTGTATTTGAGAGCATATGTTCAGGTTCAGTAAATATTTCTTTATCCAGGTTCTAATGCTGTAACCAGAACGATTGCCCGCTTGAGAGATAGGCTTCCCCACTTTGAAGTGTATAAGGGGCTCCGTATGCGTAGGTAAAACTGTAAATGTGCTTATCTTGTGTGTGTGTGTGTGTGCGTGTGTGTGTGTGTGTGTGTGCGTGTGTGTATGTGTGTGTGTGTGTGTGTGTGTGTGTGTGTGTGTGTGTGTGTGTGTGTGCGTGTGTGTATGTGTCTTCGTTGTGTTTGCTGGTGCAGTTCAATAGATAAAGGGTTTCCTGAATGGGTTGAGTAATAGCATTAGGTTGTGAACAAATTCATGTGCGAGAGCTGTGTGTGTGTGTGTGTGTGTGTGTGTGTGCGTGTGTGTGTGCGTGTGTGTGTGTGTGTGTGTGTGTGCGTACAGTAGTAAGGCTCTAGTATAAAGAAGCTTTATAAAGGGAGTCCACAGTAAGGGACAAAGGAGTACAAAAAGAGAAAGCTATGTGTGTGTGTGTGTGTGAGCGAGAGAGAATGTGAAAAACAACGTTGGCTGAAACAGCATGAAGCTCTTAAACCTCTCAGAATTCTATATAACGCCAAGGTATCCAAGGACAATCATGAATACCCTCCACCACCACCACACACACACACACACACACACACACACACACACACACACACACACAAACAAACAAACACACACACACACACACACACAGAATGCTGTCCTCACAGGATCCGGGAGCAACCTGCTTAGCCATTTTGTTTCAAGTACCTCCTCACAAACAAAACTAATCACTCCATTTGACATATGGCCTTTTCAATTCATTTAGCACCGCAACACGATGACAACCTTCGCACAACCAAAAATTGAAGGGAGCAACTCAAACATCAAACCCTGACTAATGTGATAATCAATGGAGAGAGAAAAATAGAGGGTGGAAAGCGCTTGAGCTGATAAACGAAAGACCTCGCAGACAACAAGGTTCGATCAGCGGACCTCATCAGAGACCTTGAAAGGGGGGATGGGGGGTGCTGAGAGGAGGGAGGAGAGGATGGGGAGGAGGGGTGGATTGGGCAGGTGGATTGGGCAGGTGGGGGAGGAGAAAAAAAATGGGAGAGAGTAGGTGGAGAAGGAAGTGCGGGGGGATATAAGAAAGAGGATGAAGTGTGAGAGACATGGGAGGGAGAGAGGGATGGAGGGAGAGCAAAACAAAAACAAGAAAAAGCAGAGAGAGCATGGGGAGGTGTGTGTGTGTGTGTGTGTGTGTGTGTGTGTGTGTGTGTGTTGGGAGGGGGGGGGGGGGGGCAGCGGGTGAGACACAAGGCTAGATGAGAGGGAGAGGGAGCGAAGGGCCCAGTGGCGGATCTCTTAGGAGAATATGATGTGATTTATGGAGGCCATTACACTGAAGGACAAACAAATGGGGGTTATTAGTGGCGTATCAACAGATGTGCACGCGCACACACGCACACACACACACACACACACACATACACGCACCCACACACACACACACACTCACATACACTGAATGGGGACAGTAAGTGCTGTTCACAAGTAACAAGTCTATGCGTGATGAATGGGGATGGAGGATAGCACGCGGAAACTAAAAGCCTGCTGCTTTTAGCGAGCCTGTGCCAGTTTTCGGTGTAATTACAAAATTATGTTCGATTTGTAAATAGCTCTGTCATTTGGTATTGTATTACAAAATAGTCGTGGGCAACAAGTGCGCATGCAGTAGGCTACCTCTGGTTTCGTTCACTTTTAAGATGCGGCTGGAGCTGAGATACCATGCAAGTAGTTAGCTTTGACAGTGTGTGTGTGTGTGTGTGTGTTTGTGTGTTTGTGTGTGTGTGCATGTACGTGTCTGTGTCTGTTTGCAGTGGAAAGCTAATGGTGTCATTGTTTTGAGTATAGAGTAGCATCATGGCAGCGGAGTACAAAAACTGACAGTGAGGGGAAAAACAGAAAGAGGGAGAGAGAGAGGAGAAAAAGAGAAGGGGGATGACAGAAAAGAGACATATATACAAAACAGAAGCAAAGACAGAGGTGGACATACAAAACAAAGAGAAAGGATGGGTGAGTGGGTGTGAGAGAGAGAGAGAACAAGGGGGAGAGAGAGAGAGAGAGAGAGAGAGAGAGAGAGAGAGAGAGAGAGAGAGAGAGAGAGAGAGAGAGAACGAGAGAACAAGAGGTGCCAGTTTGCAGATGAGAGGCTTGGAAGCCAGAAGGCAATTTAAACAGGCTTGGCTCCCTCTCAGGCATGACAGACTGCTCATTCCCCGTCCTCACACACACGCACACACACTCACTGATACAGACAAAGTCATTCATGCATGCTGGCATACAAAACTACTAAGAAAAGTTAAACAACCGGAAACACTCAAGAAGCACAAGTATGCAGGCAATTGTCGCAAAAGTACAAAGATGTGCACACGAATATGCAAAATGCTCAGGCCTTATAGAAGTGTGAAGCGTATTTCCTCACAAACACTTGTGCGTCTACAACCCCCAAAACATGACCAAGGCCCTGTGCATAAATCAGCGCTTGTGTGCCAAAGCAAACGTGCACAGACCAACACACACATACAGGGCATACACAAACACACTCACTCAAACACATGCGCGCACACACACACACACGTCACCTCAATCATTATTATTTCACAGCTTGCAACAGGGAGTAGATTGAATCAGTCATTGGGACGACGGCGGACATACCAATGGTTATTAAAAAGCTCGATTCAATGCACTCTCACTTTCTCAATTCGGGCAGCTTGCCACTTACTGCAGCCCCCACAGATAATAACAGGAATTTTAGTCTAGCTCTTCAGTGGTATTGTCTTCTGCTGGCGGACAAAAATGAGAGAGATGGAATCTAACCTGTCCCTGAAGTAGACCAGTTACTCAAGTCAACTTTTGACTTTGACTGACTGAAGAATCCCTTTCATTTGCTTCACTTGTATTCAGAGCACAGGCTACCTTGTTCCCGTTCTTTCTCTCTTCTCTCACTCCCGACTTCAATGTTATCAAGGTGGATTCATTTTCTCTAAAATTTCATTTCCCGGTGTCTGTCTGATTCTGTTGGCCTGTCCGTTTGACTGTCTCTCCTGCTCATCCTCTCTCAGTCTTGGATATAATCACAATGACCATTTATTTATCTGTATGAACAGGATGCACAAACACACACACACACACACACACACACACACGCACCTGTCCACATATGCACATGCACACACAACATCACCATCCCTATATCACCAAGCCAGCAACCATTTGGAGTCCGCTGGTCGATTAAAATATGGCTTGGCACTAACAAGTCAAGCCTAGCAAAAATTATGCACCGGCTGGTCAACCATTTTACGTGTCCATGCACAAATAATCTCCAGTCATTAGGCTCACATGGCACAAGCGGATGTGAGTTCTGTGTGTGTGTGTGTGAGTGTGTGTATGTGTGTGTGTGTGTGTGTGTGTGCGCGCGCCTGGGTGAATGTGCAAGTGTAGCATATGCAGCACATTAACACAAGGGTCTGCAAGGTTAATGAAAACAGGATCCAAATACATCCATACGGATGGTATGAGGATGGAATTATGGATTATGACTGCTTGGCTGCCTGACAGCTACCTATTAACACGTCTGACACATTCTTGGTCTGTCTGTCTACCTGTCTGGTTTGCTTTTCAGTTTGTTTTTATGCAGGTGTATCTGTCTGTGGGTCTGTCTCACTACCTACCTGCGTGTCTGTCATCATGTAAGTGCCCAGTTGTCGGACTCTTTGCTTTTATGCCTGCCAACCAGCCTATCTGTCAGTCTTTCCATCTCTCCGTCTGCCTGCTTGACAATATTTGTTTGTCTGTCAGTATGCTTGCCAGTCCGTCTCTCTGCCTGCCAGTCTCACTGTCTGCCTGTATGTACAGTGTGTTTTTCTGTCTGCCTATCTCCCTATGTGCTTGTCTGTACCTCGGCCCCTCCTTAGACTGACCCTGTCTTTATTTTTTGTTTTCCCTTTCCCCTCATGCTCCTTGTTCTTTCAGTTATCATCTTCATCAGCTCTCTCTCTCTCTCTTCTCATACATACTGAAATATTTGTCATCATGCTCTCACTCGCAAGGAAAATGGCCCTCTCTCTCTCTCTCTCTCTCTCTCTCTCTCTCTCTCCCATCCCCAATGACCATTTTTCTTTCTTGTTTGTGTGTCTAATCTTCCACCTTCATTGACCAAACTGTCCAATATAATCCAATGGATCTTCATAGTGAGCTCAGCCGCATACTGAGATGAAAGTTCACAGATGGAAAAATAAAAAGAAGATGAAGCTTAAGAGATTTGTAAATAAAACATGAACTTGGAGCTTGTCTTCGGTAACTGGTAATAGGTGCTTTTCTCTCTTTTTCCTTTTTTCCACCGAACAAAATTGACTCACTTTCAGTTCTCTGATGCAGTTTCATTTGGTGAGAAAGCATGGTCTGTTTTTTTCTCTCTATCTAAGCCAATTTTACATTAGTTCAATCTCTTTGTATGTGAATCCACAGGTAGTCTTTAAACCCCATTTCCAATGGTAAGCCTCTCAACTCTAAAGCTCTTGCACTGAGAGCTTCTGTGTGCCTGTTGAGTGTGTGTGCATGTGTCTGTTTGTGTGTGTGTGTGTGTGTGTGTATGTGTGTGTGTGGGTGTATGGATGGGTGGGGGAAAGAGGAGGGTGTAATGTACATTTGTACTGTAAGTGGTGGAGTAGTAGAGGAGTTTGTGCTAGTTAGCAGTATGTATGATTGCATATGTGTGTGTATCGGTATCCGTGTGTGTGTGTGCATGAGTTAGCAGTGGCATTTGCCTCACTATGGCATTGTCAAATCCTCCCAACATACTAAAGTGGTCCCTTTACCTCCACGTACTCACCTCCTCTGCACCCCTGTGAGCCACTCCTCCATTCGCCTGACAGTTGCCATGGTGACCATCACTACACCATGGAGACGGGAGCTGACTGGGAGGGAGTGGAGGGGAAAGCAGCACTTAGGGATGAGTGAAAGCCGATGGCAGGTAGACAGAGAACGAGAGAAGTGGATGGTTGGTGGATAGAAAGAAAGACGGACAGACAGTGAAGGAGATGTCACAGAGGCGGTGCAGGGGCAGCTGAGGTGAGAGGAGAGGCGGAAAAAGGTGAAGGAGGTGAGAGAGACATTGAGAAACAGAGAGGGAGAAGTAGAGAGCTAGAGAGAATGCGAGACAAAAGCAGATGGAGAGACTGTCAAAGAGGTGGGGTTTTTCTTTTTTTTTTTTTTTACCAAAAAAAGAGCAGGAAAAAAAAGGAAAAATAAAATCCCCATTTCCAGACGTTGTGTATATTTCCCTCGCGAGGGAAATGGACTTCAGATGTGAAAGTGTGTCCTTTTCAGTGAACGCTAACCTTGAAAACTATTTCAGAAAAGTCATTATTCATCTAACCAGCCCCCAAGTTCAATTTCAAAACTTAGTTCTCCGGCAAGCCAAACGCGGCAGTACATCACAAGACGAACTCGGGAGAAAATATTGCATTAGCTTTATTTACTGTGTGTTCTTTCAGGAGACAATTACAATCTGGGGCAGGAGGGGAGAAGAGGAGGAGGAGGAGGAGTAGGAGCAGAGGAGAGTGGAATGGGAGAGTAGGATGCTGGTCGCTTTGGCACTTACTAAATAGCTGCATTTAGCACAGGTAAATTATAGGGCCTATTTCTGTTGCGAACCTGTTATGGATGCTCCAGCTTCTCAACACCTCTCTTACGCCCGTGGCTGTGTGTGATAATGTGTGTGTGTGTCTGTCTATGAGAGTGTATCTGTGGAAAAGTGAGTTTGCTTAGTATGTGTATACGTGTACATCAATACGTGTGTGTGCCTTCACACACCGCCCACAAACAAACCTCACACGCCAGAGGGCCAAACATCAAGGCGCTCTTGTTCCTTAATAGGAGTCCCAGTGGTTGTAACAGAATTAGCAGAAAGAAGCGACGAGCGCTGCGCCCTCAGATGAGTTGATCTCGACACTGATACCTGTCACATTTAAAAGCCTCCATCCATGCACCGTAGAGAATCACATTTATATATGCAAAGGGCAAATGCATTAGCAAAAAGCACATACCTGTCAGTCGCATTTCGCAACCAAGTTCTGACAACAAGGGATGGAGAGAGAGGGGAAAATGTGTCTATGGAAAACAAAAACACTGTTTTTATCTCAAGGTTTCTGCTCCGAGATAGGAAATTACATGAGCACCAAAAAACAAAATAAGGAAAGTGTTTTTTTTTTTTTTTTTTCATTGCCCTGGTGCAAATTTGAAAGTCCTGATATTAAGAGACTAGGGACGGGAGGTAATGGAAGGAATAAATCTTTACTTGGTGAGTCACATAATGCTGCTTGTGGTGCATGGTATGCATTTGTCAGAGAGAGAGAGCGAGAGAGATAGGGGGAGAGAGAGAGAGAGAGAGAGAGAGAGAGAGAGAGAGAGAGAGAGAGAGAGAGAGAGAGAGAGAGAGAGAGAGGGCGCCTTGCGAGTGAGAGCATGATGACAAATATTTCAATCTGGAAGGAATATGCCTTGCTGTTCCTTCCCCACCGCACAAACCAAATCATCTGTGTTTCACTGCTGAGGAAGTAGGAAGCAGACCTGGGTTAAATGGTGTTTGCAAATTATTCTTAGTGTTTGTTATAGCCTGTTTGGAGTAACAGATGGGTGGGGTTTGCCAAATAGGACTGGAGAATGTATGCCAGAAACCAGAGACAGTCACAGGGAAGAAATCCTGAAATGTGAAAGTAGTTCCTGTATACTTTTCTGAGATTGGCACCTTACCCGGCAATATTTGCATTCCCTGATGTAGTAAACTCCATCTGTCTGGTCTGAAGTTAAAACAAATATTAGGGAATACTATTTGACACACGTGTGGTAAGAAGCTGTGGTGTTTGTGAGTGTGTGTGTGTGTCTGCGTGCGTGCGTGTGTGTGAGGCATTGTGCGACATAACTTATGTCTGTCAGGCAAAGGATTACTGAGCCAGATTTGCCTGGCTCACACACTAGTAGAATGTCATCCTGTAACACACTTCACAGGGTTTTAGGACATCCTAGTGTGAGAGTATGCCACGTTACCATGAAACAGAATGGCAGTTTATGGTCACAATGAAAAGTAGATACAACAGAATAATAACAAACAAAATCACTGTGGCATTTTCCCGTCTTTTTAGTTGACACATTAGCAAGATGACATTAGGAGAGGTCAGGCAGCTGAAGCTGTGCTTTTGGGAAAGCAATGTATGAAAACCACTGTGATGCATTGGGGACCCTATGATGCAAGGAGGGATTGGATGCGGGGGTGAATCATGAACTGCTGGAAATGTTCCATACTCACAATAACTTGCTCATAGTGCCAATTAGAAATGGGACGTGATTTTGCAATGGCATTGGTGACACGGGAAAAGAAAAGGAACCCATATTACAGCTGTGCGCGGTGTCAAAAAATAGTTACACTGACAGTTGTAGGTATAGCCATGATGTCATCTTGACAATGATGTTATCGTGAAACAAAGAAAATAATATGACAGGTGGGAAATGTTGGTTAAGACCCCATGTGTTTTCAACGAGGAAGGATGTGTCAATGACAACCCACAATGATGCAACCTGATGAAATAGGAGATGAAAAGCACACTTCCTGTGTGGCCTAATCAGGTTCCTGCATGCCACGGGTGATACCGACATCGTTTTCTCTAACCCTATTATTTGAAACAAAAAAGATTGACTCCGAAAGGAAATTGGCACAATAGTCCCCAATCGTAGTCCTTGGCACTCTAAATAATGTAGAGATAAATATATAAAATGTATAATTTATCACATTGGGCACTTTGAGAAAGCAATGATGAAGTAATCAAAGTGAAGAGTAATTTTAAAAGCAGAGCTAATGCAGCAATCAGCTTGGGTGATTTGTCAATAACAAGAAATCTATGCTTCTGCTCTGGTAGAATGCCCTACAGGTAAACAAGGGAAACAAATGAGAAATGTTTAAGTGCACTCTTTCTCTCCACCACACACACATTCACACACACGCACACAGACAAATACACAAATACCTTCTCAGCTGTTGTCGTCGGCATGTTAATCAGGCTTTGGTATGGTTGTAGCCCTGAGGCGCTCTGTGATATAAACATAGATAGAATAAATATCTCATTTTAGTACCTTTAAATGAGTAACTTTGTTGTCTTCCTCCCTGATGGTTCACAGAAGAAAGTCTGTGATTAAGTATTTATAATGTTTAGTGTTCAACAGGGCCACTATCTCTCTGATGCCAGAACCTTGAATTTTAAAAAGAATGATACTGCACAATATGCTGCTGCGAGTGTGACCTTTCTGCGAGAGGCCTTTGGTGGTACAGGGCTGGCATTTAAGACGAGATCATTATGGCTCTGGTTTTAATTGAAGTCTTTATCCCAGGTGTAATCAGGGCTAAATAAACAGCGCTGGAATCATCTAAGACCCAATTAGGCCTAGAGGGAGAGTTGTGTGTGTGGAGTTGCAATGTGCTGCTTCTCCATAATCAGCTGAAACTAATACTTGATGAAAGAGTCTGATATCTCTACCTGTTTCCATGACTAATTGATGGTAATTAGTACAAGGTATGGGTAATTGTGAAGGTGGATGTTGTTGTGAGAGATATCATTGGGTACATTATTCAAATTTCATTTTGTGTGGGCATTGAGAAAATACCTCTGGAATGTTGGAGTTGTCCTTTGATTGTTGTCATAATGGGCACTTCCACAGGGGAATATTGCCTGATGCCATTATGACATAGTGGGAAATGAGAATGTTTGAGGGATGAGGCTTTATTAGAAGGATGTTGTAATCTTCTAATCACTGTCATTGAGATGCACGGCTCCACAATAGTCAACAGGCAAAGCCCGCCAAATGACTCCACACCTCTGCGGCCCTTAGATAAACAAAATAAAAGGAAAGAGAGAAAAAAAGAGAGGAATATCAATGATATTCTGCTAGTTAATTAACTGATGAAATCGCCTTGGAGATCCCTTGAATCAAATTACACAAGTGGGCAATACACACATATGCACACCCCACTGCTCTGTAACGATGGGCTTAATGCAATCACATGTTTTTAATGGAATCATGTGAATTAATGTCTCAGATCTTAGCTTTTATGAACTTGCCTCAGGTGGCCAACGCACTGGGAAGAGAGCGGAGATTATTCAGCCGTTGCTCTGTGGAACAAAGCCTGTGTGTTTCAGCACATGCCTAGGAGGAAGCCGGGAAGTAATAGGACAATGAGGGATGATGCACTTATTCCTAGATATTGCAATAGAAAGTGTGTATCAGGGTGCAGTTCTCATATGTTGATGCATCTATTTCTGCAACGGTTTACCCTCAGTTTAGGCAACTACTGATTTGATTACCACTGTAAAGCATATCAAGCAAGTTTTCGTTGATTGTTTACATGGTGTATTGCATAAATCTATATAATGCCATCACCTTATAACAGAACATATACTCAGATCATTAATTTGACGGTGAGAGAGAGAGAAAGGCCCAGAAGTACAAACGATTGCAGCGCACACATATACTCAGGTTATAAAATACCGCAGCAATTGTCCATGGCATGTGGGTGAAAAATCACACCGTGAAAGGACAGGAACACACCACTACGAACATGTGTGTCTTTTTCCCCTCCAGTGCCCTTTCGCTTGTGACTCATTGCAAATGCATTGGGAGGTAAGTGCATATTGAGTTGACTTTTCACAGTGAGAGAGTAAGAGTGAGTGTGAGTGAGATAATGATAAAAAAACCCAAATGTCAGCAGCTCATCTGATACATGGTAACATGGTTTGGTGATCGACTCACCTGCAACCCCATAGGGGTTATGTTAGCATGCTCTTTGTTAGCTAAATGTCAGTGTTATGAACACAGGAGGGACCCAAACGCAGGACACGGACAGAGTGGTGTTGGTAAGAAAAAAGGTTTTATTGTAAAGGAGGATCTTGATGAGGGACTGATGGCAGATGACCCGGATAATAAATCAATTACATCAGCATAAAGAGCAATTGAAGCTGTTTGTCTTCAGTTTATTTGTAATACAAATAAACTGAAGATTGAAAGTACGCACAAATTAAAAGCAGAAACAGGTTGTTTTAAGATAAGAAAATAAAGATGACCTGAAGCAGCGGAAAGAGGATCTCAGAAAAGGAGGAAGATTATTCCAATCGGAAGGAGCTTTGTATTGGAATGACCTGCGTCCGACTTCTTTGAAAATTCTAGGGACAAAGAAGAAGGGATATTGCATATGTCTGAGAGGATATGAAGATCTACATGGAACCAAAAAATGTTTCAAATAGGAAGGGCAACATTTGAAGATGAACTGAACCCAGTGAAATTGCCTTCTAGATTTAGGCAGCAACCAATTAAGTGATTCTACATAGAGAATTATATACAACATTAAGGGGCCTAAGATAAGTGTCAGAGGTGTTCTGATAGACAATGTCAGCATAATCAATAATAGGTAGTATCAACTGAGAAATAATTAATTTTCTGACATGGAAAGTAAAACTATTAATTGAACGATAAAATGAACTCAGACAACCATACGTTCTTTTTATAATAAAATCAATATGGGGCTTAAAGGAGAGTTCAGAGTTAATCCAAAGTCCAAGATATTTGAACGAATCAACTTTCTCAAGGGGTGACCCATCATCAGAAATAATATAGGGGATATGAGCGACTGTGTGTCATACCAAACACCATGCCGCAGGACTTCTTCTTATTCAATACGAGTTTGTTGTCATGAAACCAGTTTTGGACCAAGTTAAAATCGGACTGTAAAGAATTCTGGATTTGTAATATATCAGAGTTAGAAGTGTAAATAACAGTGTCATCAGCATAAAGATGAACAAAACAATTTGAGCATATTTGAGGTAGATCATTAATAAAAATAGAAAAAGAAGGAAAGATTGATAAACATTGCACCTGTGAGTTGGCCTTTATTAAACGATGAGAACACATCATTAGTGAATTTTAGAAGAGCTGTGGTTGTGGAAAAGTTAGGCCTAAAAGCAGACTGGAATGGAGATAAAATATTGAACAGATTGATGTACTGTGATAATTGATTAAAGATACGTTTCTCAAATATTTTAGCAATAGTACAAATAATATAAATTGGTCGATAATTATTCACATTGGATGGGTCTCCACCTTTGAAAAGAGGGGTAACTGGCACATGTCCATATGGGGGGAATTGAACAAGTAGACAGAGACAAGTTAAATAAATAAAGTAAAGGATCAGAAATAATTTCATTACTAATTCGTATCTGGTTTATGAAGCTTTTGTTAGTTTTATTGAGAATATGGTTCAATTGATTCCAAAACTGTCTAGGGTTATGAAAATCCTGAGAAAAGCTATCTTTATAGTAGTTGGATTTTGCATTCCTTGTTTTGGTTTTACATAAATTCCTCAAGTATCTATAGGTTTCCCAGTCAGCAGAGTCGAGTAGACGAGCGATATTTGGCCCAGGCTTTATCCCTTTGTTTGAAAAGGCTGATAAGATGTGAGCTGATCCAGGGTAAATGTCTACCTTTAACTATAATTGTTTTCATAGGAGCATGTTTATCAATTACGTTAGTAACTTCAGAATGAAAGAAGTTCCATGCATCATCAACAAAAGGAATTAACTGAAATCTATCCCAGTTAATAGAAATTAGGTCTTGAATAAAACAATCTACATTAATATTTTTGCATTGTCTCAGTCTAATATACTGTATTTAGGAGGAGAACTTGGAATTTTAATTTCCCTGACACAAAATATAACAGAGTGATCACTTAAACAATCTGACATAACACCAGATTTAGTTATCCTTTAAGGATTAGTGACAAGTATCCAATCAACAAAGATGAGGTCCGATAATCCACTCTGGTAGGTTCATTAATTAACTGAGTAAGGTTTACACCACCAAATAAATTTCTATCATTGGAGGAACGATCAAGCCAGTTACTATTGAAGTCACCCCAGATAACCATTTCATTATGCCTCTCAAGAGAATTAATAGTTGACAAAATACACTTTGTGGAGTCAGTTGGAGAGGGAGGCCTATAAATGTTGCCAATAGTTAAATGTTTGTGTAATGGAAAATTATATCATGTGCTTATAATTTTGATAGGTACTTTCCTAAGTTGATTTTAGCTTATCAAACCTATCTCTGTGACTGGGACATGACCCTAGCCAAAAGGGAAACTTCTGCTATTATACTCAGACTTCTGCTATTGTTCAGACAGAACAGACAACAGAATATGCTATTTAAAGGGAACTTCACCCTTTGTCTGTATCAGTCTGCCTTGAGATCTTTGAACGCTCAGTAGCTGATCCTTCCCTGTGCAGAGAAGCTCAATAAAGAATAACCAAGAGAGTTGTTCAAATTTGCCTTTATTACCAGAATTTCCATCACATTTGTTATCATGAAGAATAATGTTAATAAAAAGACATTCAAAATTAACTGGCTCTACATTAGGAATGACACACTCAGAAACAAGATTTGCAGAAACATATGTGGCCACCCCACTTCCTCTAGAAGCCTTATCAGCTCTATACAGAACAAAATTGTCAATTTTAATTTCATCAGTAATTTTACTATGTAGCCATGTTTCACAAATAGTGATAATATTGGGTTTATAAAGAATAACCCAGGCTCTGAGGAGATTGATTTTTGAAGCAAGGCTCCTAATATTAAGATGAATAACCTTTAGCTGATTCAATTGTGCCTATGGAAAAAAAATGACAACAATAGGTCAGAAAACTGAGTTGGGAGAGAGGAGGCGATGGGGGTGGGGAGCAGGCAGGCAGGCAGGCAGGCAGAACTGAGTGGCAGGTTAACTAAAATAGCGCTAACAACCACAGGCCCAGACTGCTGCATAGCCTATTATGGGCATAAAGAGAAGGCCCTACTTATTCCGAGTCAAATAAAATACATTATCCAAAAATCATATAGATTATATTCAGAACATAAAATATGAACATAAAAATATACATGGCCTCAGATATAAAAACAAAATTGAAAAGTGTAAATAACAAAGGAAAAAGGGCCATTTCATTACATCAAGAGGCATAAGTTAGCAAACGTTTAGTATTCCATAGTTTACAAAAATGGTTTGCAACAATGGTTAGCCTACAACATTGCATCATTCCGACAGTCTTGACTGAAACTGACGCCACTGGTGTCACAGTTTATGGCAAACATTGACTCACACACCATGGCATTATCACATAGTGGGCTAACCAAAATAAAGTTTGCAATAAAGTTATTGTTTGTAAATAACAGAACAAAGAGAGGTAAACTGAAGTTACTGAAATAATATAGTCAATGATCAGTTACACGACGTGATCCAGGAGAAAGAACTAAATAACATCCGTCAAGCAAACACAATTAGGAGATTGGCAACTTGTAGGATGATCAACTCACAACACTATCCTGGGGAGGAGAAGGAGAGGTCTCGGAAAAAGGTCTCAGCTTCTTCGGGACAGCGGAACAGTTTTGGCTTTCCCTCCACCATCACTCTCAACGTACAAGGATACAGCAAAGAGTATTTGATATCAGCGGCATGGAGATTCTTTTTGACAGCATCAAACTGCCGACGTTTCTTAACCAAACCAGCACTGGAGTCGGGATAAATATGGACTTGAGCACCCATATAAGTGAGCTCCCTTCTCTCCCTGGCCAGACGTAAAATCCTCACTTTGTCCTGGACATGTAAGAACTTGACCAGGATGGGTCTAGGAGCAGATCTAGTGCTGGAGCTGAAGGTGGGAGAGCGGTGAGCCCTTTTGATGACCGGCACAGTAGAAAAGTTCTCCTTGCCAAGAAGTAGTGGGATCAGCTGATTCAAGAAGGCGATTGCGTCTCTTCCTTCACTTTGTTCAGGAACATTAATAAAACAAAGGATGACTGACTTCTATTCTCAGCGTCATCAACTTTATTCTTCAGGTAGGCATTTTCTTATTCAAGTGTTTGCACACGTTTTGTCAGGTCATCAATGTTATCTTCATTAGAGCTCACCCTGTGTTCAAGCTCCGAGATTTGCTCACACAGTGAAGATACAGATCCCTGAATGTTGTTAAGACCAGTTTGGATGGTCTCGATTTTTGAGTCAAAATGAGCCATCATTTCAACTTTGATTCGTTGAATGGCATCCCAGATTGTTTGTAGGGAAACCTCGGCCTGATCCATAGCGAGGAGCAAACATTTAGTATCTTCACGGGGGAAAATACTGACACGCACAATACTGACAACTAATGGATGACAAGCGTGTCATCCATTACGAAGAGACAAAGTCACTGGGACCTCTAACTAGATTGGCCTTGAAGCATAACTACCACTGAGGTTGAAACAACAATCTGGCGAAGAATGGTCGAAGAGCTGGGGTAGGTATACTGCAGGTAGATGAGCTGATGAGAGGCAGGTGAGCAGACTGGGAGAGGTGATGAGCCGATTGCAGACAGGTTTGCAGGATGAGCAGAGCCGGGAGCCAGGAGAACAAGGAACGGAGACCACGCCCATGCTAATACACACACAAACAAAACATAGACAGCGAGAGAGACAGACAGGGGAGCACTGGGAACACAAAGAAGGGGAAACACAAGGAAACACTAGGGAATCTTCTGGGGGTACGGCCACGGCCGTAACAGTCAGCTCTCCCGCTGGTCCATACATATCTGATACCCCAGGGAACACCTGTCGAGATACTGCTGAGGTTGAAAGGTTCAAACCCACTGTCTCGGTCAGTTTAAAGCCACGCTGCACTCCTATCTCCACAAGGTGAGGGTGACAACAAGTGACATAAGCAGGTTTTTCACAGCGAATACTGGTTTGCATAACACAATTCCTCAGCTGCCCCTGCACCTTAAACGGCTAAAAAAGCAGGACATGGTTACATTGTATTTTAGGGCAAACTCAATTAAATGCTATAGTATGAGGAATAAAACCTGGTCAACCAGCTAGCAAGCTGTGAAGTACCCCAGAGCATATAATACATTTAAAACTCTGATAATGTGCTTGTATTCCTCATAATGATAGTGATTTATGAAAGCAGCCTATGTGACCTATTTTGTTAAAGGTGCTTCATAAATAGATATGACTTGATTTAACATAATGGTTCCTGTTTGGAACAGGGCACTGAAATGCTTCCATCTCTCATGAACTGACCCCAACAGCTGTAGAATTTATATGGTATATGAGGGACTTGTAGGTGGGTTTCAGTTAATTCAGCCAAATACATAATAGGTAAAATATGTGCTATATAACTTGGTTGGCTATCTTCAAGCATAAAAATGTAGCATCAATTAAAAAAAAATGTTTTTTTTTTATTCAACTGAAATAATACAAGTGAGAATGATTTCTTGCACCACTCTATTACACCCCAGTGCTTCAATGCAGTTAGAGTGGTTTGCACAAATTGTGCAGTGGTAATTCAAAGGTAAGCACCTCTTCACTCATCCGCTAAAAAGTATTATTTAGCATTACTTCTGGTGTTGGAGGGAGATTATAAGTAGGTGCTAGACGTGTGTCATTGCCCACATCACCACCATCCAATTACGAGTGGAAAGTTGGACTGACAACCACCAAAAAAGTATGATGATACTGCACTGCAACAAAAGGATGTCCACCATCCACCTATCCATCCACACATCTATCCACTCGCATGTCTACCCACCCACACATTTACCATCCACCAATCCATCCATCCATCCATCATCCATCCATCTATCCATCCAACCATTTTCTCTCACTCTCTGCCTCTCTCTTTCTAAAGTAGCACCTACTTATTGCTGCACTGAGTTCCAATTATTGAAATTCATCAGCACAATCTACACATATAACACTGAGGTTGTTTGCATCATCCTATTGCCAGGAGTGGCTACATCATTGCCAGTGATAATGCAACAAAGAATCTTTGATTGCTTCATCATCAATGGCCTTAGCGTCAGAGTCAAAGTCCTAGGAAAACCCTAATGGAATTATAGGATGCCATCTGACATCTTGGTCAGTGTGATTGATAAAATGTATCTCTGATTGTATTTTTATTTTTTTTACGTATAGCTGATGTTAGACTTTTGAAAAAAATATTTCAAGGGGCCAACAAATGCAGATTAAAGATTGAAGCAGCTAAATTAGTTTTGCTCTGTTTTGCTCTGAAAACTTAAACACTCAGTATTGCAAAAACCTCATTGAATACAGAATGTAAACTTATTTCATCCCCACAAAACACTAGGATGTGCTGTGATGTCATTTGTGTACAGGCAAGTTGTGATTATATAAGTTCATTTACTGTCATCAAGTCTAAATATGATTTCTTTTTTGTGATCAATTATTAATGTGACTTCTGAAAGTTACAAGCCGTTGGGCTGTGAGAGTTTGTTTGGTTCATCCATGTGTTTGGTTTGCTTTGATATATACTGCTGTTCTTCTACATTATATCATTTCATGAAAAGCCTCAGGTCGCTTCCGCAGTCATCACCTTACAGTACATTCTCTCTCTCTCTCTGTATCTGTAGTATTTCTCTCAATACTGTTCTAAATTAATATGTTGGTCTTTATACTCAAGGGCACTCTGGTAGCGCTGCCATCCAGCGTACTGTACTTGAACCTACAACCTCTACAATTTCCCATTAGCGAAACACTTTTGAAGTCCCTATATGCCTTGAGGCGGGGTGTTTCACTAAGAGCCATTCAGTCTCTTTTTAGCCTTGAGCTACACTACAGTTCTATCAGCAAAGAGCTTTGAGCCAGCCATGTAGCTAGCTAGAGACTGGTGCCACAGGTACTACCACTGTAGATGTGTGAAAAAGACCTGAGGATAGCCCTGTGTCCAGCGCAAACCCCCTTCCAGGACTATCAATAATTCAAAAGGACAAAGTGTCTGATACATGAGAGTAAATCCAGCTTGCTTTTCTCTCCTGTGTCAATATTTTGACAGCGAGTGTGAAGAGGGGAAGGAATCCAAGGGGACTCCGCCATGTAAAGTGTTCTTTCATGTTTTGTAAAGTGAGTGCTATCGCTCTCTCTCTCTCGCCATTTCTACATCCATGAAATGGGGAGTTAAGAGGAAGCTACTGTGAGGCACAGTCTGTTCTGACTGACTGACTAACTTAACGACTGACTGGTTGGGAAAATGATTGAGCTTTGTGCTGTCGGCCTCTGCTTCTCTGTGGCTTCTCCCGCTTCCCATGTCTCACTTTGTCTGTCACTTCTTCTCTCTTTCAATATTCATTTCCTATCTCTCTTTCTCTCTCTGACACCCTTGACACCCTCGCCTCCCACAGCAAAGGGGAAGAGCGAAGGGAAGGTCATTACAGTTACATGGAGGAGAGAAACACACGGGGAGAGGGAGCAGGAGAGATGAAGGTGTGAGAATAAAAACAAATGGAGAGGAGTGTGCCAAAGGTAATGAGGCCAAGAGAGAGAGAGAGAGAGAGAATGAAAGGAGTGTAATAACAATAGAATCCATGTGCTAGTGCCAGTGTAGTCCTGATTTAAAACGACTCAGAGGGAATGGCTTTTATCACTGATACCATCATCTTCAACTCTCTTCTATTCTGCGATTTTCTGCTGAGCATACCACTCAAAGCCCAGGAATATGTTCTTTCCATTTCTACCATTCAACACTACTTTGTCCCATGGTTAAATGATCAACAGATACAGTGAAAGAATCTTTGGTCATGAACTGATGGTTTAGGAGGAAAAATTGGATTTTAAAATATGTAGATTGTACGCATATATCATCTAATGCAGTATTCTTCAAGGTTCTAGGATACGCTGATATTTCGGCAGGGAGGGGGAAGGCTGTCATCCAAATCTGGGTTGCACGGTGCAACTAATCACTTAACTTGCCTCCCAAAAGTATCTTTGTTGTGCGTTGTGCAAACACATACACACAACACAGCACACACACACAGCGAGATGGGGCGGAAACCACAAACACTCCTTTAATTATGCTGTGAAGTTTCTCCCCGATGCCCTAGTTATTCTGACTTTCTGGCTGGGGAGCGGGGACGTGCCGGAGTCTTTGGGGACAGCCGATGCTCCCCGAAGTGAGGGAGGCAGGACGGGAGATGTCCCTGGTGGCGCCAGGGAAGACCACATCGGCGCTCTCAGGGGGGAGAAATTCAGGACCTTGTTTTCTCTGTCTTTCTCTTTCTCTCTAAAGGAAGAAAAGAAAACACGACAACATCTCAGGAGCCCTTTTGTATTTCTGGGAACATAATGGTATATAAATAAATAAAACTGGGAATGAAGCCATCAAACACGCTATTAGTGTTCCATGGGCTGTCACTGTTGTTTTCTCTCTCTTTTTTCCCCCTATTTTTATCCCCGCTGGCGGTTAATCACTTTGGTTTGAAAATGAATTAACATCTGGAAGGAACAGTACATCTTCACTGCTTAAAATTCCTTTCATTCCCTGTGAAATGCCGTCCACTCACAAAACAAGTATTGTAAAGCCATTATTTTACTGTTACATTATTTATTCAAGTTGTTCACAGTTTTGCCATACACAGGTTTGGTTTGCTTCCAGTCTCTATCAATCCTGTATTAAGTGATTTGAAATTGATCCACTGACAATACTTTGGCAAATTGTGTCTGGTATAATGGTGCTTATTAGGCTGGTTCAAATCCTGTCCATCTTGCACTCAAGGCACACTGCAAAAATCTGAATCAAGTCATTTAGTCTATTATTGAGTCCTAAAATTGTAATTTTCAAGTGAGGAAATCTGCCAATGGGGTTAGATAATTTCACTTGTTTCCAATGCAAATCAACTTGTTTCAAGAGTTTTGTAGAATCAAGCGCCATTTTCTTGATAGTAGTGTAATGATCTGCCTTTCTGACATGTTTCAAGACACTAATTTCTAGAAAATTCCTGAAACAAATGCAACTGCATTGTAAGCAAGTGGAGTTATCTCACCCCATTGACAGCATTTTTCTCTTGCTTTAAGAAAAATTGATTTCAAAAAGATTTGAAGGCTGAATATGAGAGAATGTAAGAATATGAGAATCTGAATTCTTCACAGTGCAGACACTGACTTGACTGAAGTCAGTTGTTTTTTTATTCATGCTTTTCACCTGATTCACAATTTCTTCTTTTTTCTCTTTGTGTGAGTCACTCATTTGAAAAGGTCACAACACTCAACATCAGTAGAATGATTTATAATTCCATATTAACTCTAGCACATGCTCAAGTCTTAAGAAAAAGAAAAACTTGGCATTTATTCCATGTAAGATGCTGCTCATCAGCATGTGATCACCTTGATACCCCCCCATCACCTCTCTCAGATGGTCGTTGCATTTTAACTTGTTACTTAACCTCTGACCCCTTTCACTTTCCCGCGTCAGGCAGCTGACACCGTGTAATTGACAAAATAGACCGAGCACTGATGCCAGCCCTGCTTTATGACAGTGGATAATTTGCTTGGCGTTATGAGTCGTATTAAAATTAATTAACACAGCGGCCTGCACCGCACTCATACTCTGATGGTCAAGTCTGAGGTTCTGCATCTAATCATGGTGTCACTTTTTCACTTAATTTATTTATTCTTGCTTTTTAATTTTTATTCTGTCTTGTCTGTGTGAGCTGTTGTAACACTGGCTGTAATTAAAACAGTCTGTGTAGGTTGTGAAAAAAAAAGGCAGTTTAGTTTGGACTTGTGATTGATTGGTTAGGCCTTACCATCAGTTTAAATAGAATGAGCAGGCTCCCCTGAAGTGATGATCTGAAAATGGATTGATCAATAATTGAAGTTCTATTGCAAAATGAGTGACATCTACTTTTATACATAATTTATAGCAAAAAAAAAAAAACAACTTATGATACTTTTTTAAAGAGTATTTACTTTAGTCCTTGGTTGACAAAATGACAGCTCTTTCATAAATTGGATCTTGTAAGTTTTACAGATGTTGTGCAGATGATGAATTTAACATAATTTTAACCCCAAAATTGAAAGAATTTTGCACATTAACCTGCCAGTTTTGTTTTATATTACCTGCAGAACAAATGTTCTAGGCTGATTCTTTTAGAGCCCTCTTGTCAGTAAATATATTTGTAATGATTAGTAATCTTAGCACTTAGCACAGTGTTTTGAGGAGAACACGGTAATACGTTTGAATTCTGAGAGCAGGTGAACATTCTTCAAGCAATCTCACCATAAAACATGAAATACACGCTACCTTGGAGTAGCGAAAACATGCACAGTCTCACAGAGTAAACTGAACATCTAAAAAAAGAAAAAAAAAATCACACCTCTATGTTAATGTAGCACATGTGAGGCAGCGCTGCATACCAAATACATCAGCATACACAGACAGCGTGGTTCCGCAGTGATGAGATATCACACTGTATATGATTTACAGCTCCAACGATGCCTACCTTCACACCCATCTGAAGGAATCTCTGTATCAAGATATTTTCAATTTAAAAGAATTATTTACTTTTTCTTTTTTTTTTTTTAAGTAAATCATATACTTTTATCTCAAGCAAACGCAGCCACATGATTTGCGTCAGCCGAGTCTGCTACGTTCCTCCCATCCTGGAAGTAAGTCAGAAAAAGAGCACCTTAATTTCATCACGGAGCCTTCTTGTCGCAGTTGCTGCCAACACTGCCAAACATTAGAACTTCAAACAGCTTTCCATCTTGCTAATGAGCAACGGATGCATCCTGTTTTAGAATCCACAAAGCGCCACCTTCTCTGAAATGCATTCCTCTTTCTCTCTTTTCCAACCCACCCCCTACGTCCCTCCACCCCTTTGTAATTGAACTCTGAAGTGCCGGCACGCAAATCAAGCGCGCTAATCCATTTGAAGCTGACAGGGCGTCCTGATTACGGCGGCGGCTTTCTTCTTCAAACGTCCCATCAACATCTTCTATCCAGGTACACATGTCGAAACATGAAAGAGCTCCCAAGTTCAATTAGCCGATCAATTGTTTGTCGGACGTGCCAACAAACTGGGGGCAAATTGTCATACACACACCCACGCCCATGAGTTTACGCCATAGAGTTGTCATGAAGGCACACACGCAGACGCAATCTCACACACACACACACACACACAGATACACAGGGGTATATTGATTTGTAGACAGACAGACCGTCCGGCATACACCTACACATATTGCGCAGTAGTTTTATTCCTTTCACTGTGTCAATAGCGTATCACAGTACTCATGTTTGAATGCTAGAATTTCAAGAACAAGACAGAAAGGCAACTTGTCCCAGTGTGTTTTCGGTGTGTTCGCCTTAGCCTTGTGTCTGGATTATGAAAGATGACAGACGGAGGGCCAGGGTGAATCACTTTCATGATTAAAGTGCCTTTCTTCACAAACTGCTACTGCCTTTGATTGCCTTGCTTAATGGTAATTAGTGGTAGTGCTGTGAAACTTGTCACCATTTCTCCCTCGTGCTCGCTTTCTCTCACTCTCTCCACTGCTTCCTGCTCTGTCATCTCTCTCCATGTCTCTCCATGACTCGGCCTCTCTCTCTCCATCTCTCTCTATCTCTCCATCACTCACTCACTCAACCTGTCTCTCTCTTTCTCTCACGCATTTTCTCACTTCTCATCTGTCTCTCTCCATGAATTGCCCTCATTCTCACTCCACCTTCTCTTTTCCTCTTTCACTCTAACTCTTGTTTGTGCCCCTCTCTCTCATCTCTCTCTGTTTCTTCATGAGTCGGCCTCTCTCTCTTTCTCTTTACCTTTCTCACTCTCTACTTTCTTTACAGGCAGGAAGTCACAGAGATCAAAGGGAGGAAGAGATGGAAAGAGGCAAAGCTAAACCCCTACGCATCTATCTTCCCTGCACTTTCTTTCTCTCCCACTCCAGCTGCTAAATCTAAGACTCTCTCCCTCCAAGCATCTCTTCCACATACTCATTCAATTTCTCCCTCTCTCTTATCCTCTTTCTCTTACACTTTCTCCCCTACCGGCTCACTCGTACCCTTACTATTTTTCCCCTGTATCATCTCCTCTCTCTCTTTCACCTCTCCTCTCTTTGCTTCTCTCTCTTCTCTGATCTGAATACATGTCGTTACAGCAGCTGTGAGGCGACGCCAGTCCACAGAATCATTTAAAATACACTTCGACAGACGAGGAACACGCAAAAGATAAACCAGCTGTCTCTGAAAGATTCACAAGATGGCAAGATGAAAACAAAGAAGAAAAGGAATGAGAGGGAAGAAAAGAAGACGAGCTCCCACATACATAGTGGTGCTCAGCCCCCGGAGCTGCCAAGGGGGCCAAGCGTCTCTGTTCTCTTCATAATTCAACAGCCCTATTAGTGTCGGTGTCTTTGTTTTTTACCACAAAGCAGGGGAGTTAGCTGTTAGCACTCACACACATGCTCGCACAAACACGAGCACACACTACAATAAATGGCAATATAGGCACATAGGCAAAGATATTTACCGAAATGCACAAAGAGGCACGCACATATGCACACACACTCGCACCCACACACAAACACACACTCAAACTCTTTATATGTTAATAAAGTCCCTCTAGACTTTCTTTGTTCTCCTGGCTGCCTCATCCATCCCTTTCTATTTCCCCCAGAGTGTTGTACAGCCTCCACACACACGCACAAACACTCTCTCTCTCACACACACACACACACCACGGTCAAGTCTGTTCAGAAGAGAACTTTGTGTGTGTGTGTGTGTGGGTGTGTGTGTGTGTGTGTTGGCATGTACTGACAGTACATGTGTAAGGGCTGCATGTGAACACACATTGTTTGCCTATAGTGTGAACAAATTCATAGAGAGATAACCCCTACAGCAATGTTATGAAACTTCCAACACAACACTCAAATGCAAATCTCTCCAGTGCGTCATCGTGAAGCAGGCATGGATGTGGTAAGTTAAGGCTTTCACTCCACCAGGGGAAACACCATCAGCGTCTATAGGCTGAGCTTTGTTAATTTATTTAGTCCATTGTCTCTCCAAGGAAGTGTTGTGTGTCTCTGGCGTGGCGGGGAGATTATTTTATTGCTCAAACTTGTCCAAGTGGGGATTTGTGGGATATTGCTGGAATTGTGCATCGACTTTGATACCACTTAGAGAGTCTCAATAGGAAAAGCATTGTAGGTGGACAAAGTCAGTGGAAGTCATTTAGATTTCAAGGTTGGGCAATCTTACAATGGGGAGGTGTGCCTGTAAACACTTGTGATGTAAATTGATTCCTGAAAGATTGAGGAGAAATAGATTTTTTTATGGAGGAGGGCTTGTGACAGTGCACACACACAGACACACACACACACACACACACTGTGCTCCACCAGTGTTTTAAAAGCCACAGCATGATACTGTGTAACCATGCTTTTACCTGCCGTTGTTGTCTGTCTAGTTAGCCAAGTCAATGAGAACAAAGACTCAGAGAAGTGAAAGAAACAGAAAAAAGACACAGAAAAATAATACTGGCCAACAGTTTTATTTACCAATCTTCCCTCACCCCCTCCTCTTCCTCCTCTCATTTTTTCTCCCTTTCCAATCAAAGTTTCAGTGCGCAACAATAAGACTGCTTACTCTCTCAAAAGCTGTTTAAGTGAATTTCACTGGCTCACCGGGGAATCGCCCCACTGAGGCTTTTGAAGGCATTGAGGCAGGGAGAGAAAGTAATTACTTTTTTCCCTAAACAGAAGTGGGGCGCGGCGTGGTGTGTGTATATGAGTTTGTGTGTGTGTGTGTGAGAGAGAGAACGAGAGAGAGCGAATTAGTTTGTGTGTGTTCGTGTTTGTGTGCACGAGTGAATCTGTGTTATGTGTGTGTTTTGTAAGTGTGCAAGCATGTGTGTGTGTATGTGAGTGTGTGTGAGATACAATGGTAGAACAACAAGGTTCTCACACTCAGGTGGAGAACAAAGCACAGCAAGGCTTTTAGTATGGTCATAAGGCAGTGTTGTGTGTGTGTGTGTGTGTGTGTGTGTGTGTGTGTGTGTGTGTGTGTGTGTGAGTGAGTGAGTGAGTGAGTGAGTGTTTGTTTCAACATGGATTCATTGTGTTGCTAACCTGTATAAGAAAGAGCTGCATATTTCATCAGGCCTAGGCATAATAGTGTATGGAATGCGAGGAAAGAAAGAAAGAAATAGTGGTGTTGAGAGAAGAGGCATAGTGTATTGTGTGTATTTGTTTGTTTTTTTTTGCTTGAAAGCAAAACTCACTATGGAAATTTTTTTATACCAGCTTTCAGATTTGTATTTACAAAACAGTGACATTTTACAGGATATTTTCCCTCCCAAAATGTAGATATAGCCACATTTTGAAATGACACCCTTTGTTAATTTTGCATTCTTGCATCTGTATGTGCATACTTAAGCACACACAGTATCTACTATGCACATGGTCATGCATGCTGGTGAGTCTGCACACACATTTGTGTGGAAGCACTCAAGAACCTCTGCATTAAAATCAGGTCTTGTGTCGTGTCATGCCGTGGCAGCCCTTGCTGAGCCCCTTCACTAAAGCCGGGTTCTGGCTGCTCTCAGATCGCTGTGTTTCTTATGTAAATCCATCTGACACCACTGCTGTCTCTGACACATTGCCATGGCCCTCATTTTCTCTACATCTCAAAGCCACGGCTCTCACACTTAGTCATCTAGTCCAACACTTTTTTTCTTCTACCCCCTTCATTGCAGATTGTCATGTATTCTGTTAATTTGTCAATTTTTTCTTGATCAATTTTGTTTTCTTTTAACTAGGTGAGTTGAATAAGACCGCATTCCGATTTACAGCAAAATCCTGGGGAAGGGAGAGCTAAGCATTCACACCTTGAAGCTGCCCAAGACTGATTAAGCAGTTGGGGGTCCAGTGCAATTCATTCCATCACACAAATTTTCAACCAACCACCTTTCACTAAGAAGCCCATTTCTCTAACCTATGGGTTTCCACAGACCTATAATTACTTTATTTAGCACAGGACCTATTGGTTTCTTCTTTTCCTCTAATGAGTGGCTGTATGATCACCACCCTTCTGGTGGAGCTATCCTCTCTTGCCCATTTGTGTCTCTTCCTTCCCTTGCCTCCATTCTTTCCTCCCGCTCATTAGGCCATTTGCCTCAACTCCGATGATCACCTAGGCCATAGGTCATTTTCTACTCCTTCCCTCTCCACCCCTTTATTCACTCCCTTTTCCTCCTTCATTACCTTTGGACATTCCATCTCTCTTTTTCGTCAGCCCCTTCTCCTCTTACCCCCTTACCATCTTACACTAAGGGCATACAGAAACTGCCAATATACTGTATGTTTAACCTGTATTGTAAGATGCATGAGGTTGTAACATATTATGCAACCATGTAACAGAAATGCATTAATTTGTACTCCAATCTGCAAACTTCAAAAGCAAAATGTGTGCATACATGTGTGATACAATTTCCAAACTTTTGATGTACTTTGTACAGTAGCTGTAAACAGCTATTTGCAAATGTACAAAATACATCTTAGAAATGAATTAATTTGATGCTATGCCACAGTTTTTTCAAGATTACATACTGACACCTGTATGATTATACTGTGAGCGTTGTGTTTTTCTATAGGAGGGGGCTTCCCGGTGTTGGATGGATGGAGCAGGTGGCTAGCGAACTTCTGGTTTCTACTAATAGGGATCATGACGGAAAACATGTTATTTGGGCCCAGGGTTCAAAAAACCAAACTATTCCTTTAAACTAGGCCGATTGTGTAGCCCACCTAATTTAATATGAAACTTGTCTTACTTACAAACAGGACTATAATCATATTTTCATATAATATATTTGGGATAAGGTAAAAATTATAATGTTCTGGTCCTAACCGTATAACAAATTATTACCCAATTAATATATCATCTTTTCACAAACGTTTATATGGATTAGTTTTTTATGAAAAATAAACATATGTGGGCTATAGTCCTAATTACATTGAGTAGCCTATTCTTATATGTCAATATTTTTCATATGTCTGGAGAGTGAAACTCATGGCCTACTGCTTTTTTATATGGGCAAATTGGCTTATGCCTTTAGCCAGTATGAAATTAATTATTAGGCTACTCAATATCTACTTTTTCGACGTGCTGATGAAAACATAATACACATCAATTGTAGGCCTTAAACTATGTTGCTTATTGTTAATGAGAACCACTCAATCACTGTCATGTTTTTCAAAGCACAAAATCTATAGTGCTTAAATAGCCTACAAAATAATGAATTAAGAGTTTGTAGTTAAGATACTGAGCTCCATTTGTCATTTTGATGACAATTTAATATTAAGGTCAATCAACACTTCTGTGTCCATGCAGCGAACGGGCCTTGGCATATGATAGTCAAGCGTAGGGCTATTAAGTCTACGCATCAACATAAGAGGCTGAAGATTGATATGCTGGGGCATATGAAAAACTGACTCATTGCAGGACAAAGCATGCTGCTATTCAACACATTTCTTGAAAGGCCTTATTGTGGAGTTGCCAAACTATTGATTGAAGCGGGAACAAACCTCTTTCTTTAAAGCCTAGTTTGCTCTTGTAGCCTAAATAAAAGTTAAAAATGAAAAATATCATCATTCAGAAGGTGACCATGGAGATCACTCACAGCTATTGTGTGAATTATAGACTTTGCCAGCCAAGCAAGCAAAGACGCCTCAGCATTACAGCTGAACTCTGCATTGACAGCAGATCTAATGTAGCCTACATAGGGAAAAAACACCACAGCCTACTTCAAAACTTTATCTTTTGAATATAAACAACACAATCAAATTAGTGTCTGTGTATTTATTTGTTAAATACAATAGATACAGGGGTAAACAGAGGCATATTACTTTATTATATTAAATATTAGGCACATCACCAAAAGCACTTGAGTGAGCAAAACTACAAAAAGAACTGTGCAATTAAATGATAAACCGCAATGAACTATAAGTTATTTAAAAAAACATGACAGGATTCTTCAACCATCGGGAATTTACTGCATGGAATTCTTGGAATGCGTTTTTACGCACGGTGTTCCACCATCTTCACAAATGGAAAAACTGAGGCAAAAATGAGACTTTTAATTTGAAAAAGTCCAGCATTTTCCTTTCTGGTTATAACTACTTCCCGATGTAGTATTCCTCGGAAGTGTGGGCTAAAAGCGCCTTACGACTTACGTTTCTCTTTTGGCTGAAATATACCTGCCAGAACTCAGAAACGTAATCGTGTGTTTCCAGAACTGAGAAACACAATCCGCGTCTGTTTATATAGACGTAAATGAAGGATCGCACTTGCAAAACAGGATTTGCATTCCTGTTTATAGATTTACAGAACTGACTTTGAGTTTTCAGATTTGTTTTTTTTACGAGTCAACCATTTCACAATCTTGGGTTTATTACATAGATTCAGCAGGTCTGAAATATGCAGTCTTCACTCTATTCTAAAACAATACTGACAACCAAGCAGTGGTGCCATGGATTTGTTTTTCTTATGCCAATTTTGTTTGTATATTGCATTTTTATTGGTGTATTATGAAACTGTATTTTGGTTCACATCAGACAACCAGCACAAGTCTTTTCTGGAGCAAAATGACTACAAATGTTGTGTTTGAAGGTGTAATGTTTGGCTGCTGAAGTTTGTGTGTGTGTCACACACACACACACACACAATACAAGTACAACATTGGCAGTTTTCATACACTAATTGCTACTACCCTTAACAGACTGGCAGTTTTCAACATACTTACAGTATGTGACTGGTAGAGGAAATTAAGGGTGTGCTCTCTTGATGTTTCATTTTTCAGTGTCTATAACATCTTGTTAACTATCTTTAAATGTGTTGAAAGCAACACATTATCTGTCATCGTAACAATTTTGTGAAATGAGCACAGTGTGAGCCAAAAGGTCATAAATATTTCTGTGTGTGTACAAATGGCTGTGAGCTCTCTCTCCACCTGCAGGAGGGCAGAGGAAACAATAGGGCCGCAGGTGGTCGAGTTGGGGCAGAGGCAGGCACACAGTCCTTTGACCATGGGCATGTTCCTGTGTTTCAAATCAGTTGAAATAAGAGTAACAATTCTTTCATTTTTTCCAACTCATACTTCAGTCTGGATTTTGTATCTTTGAAGAAGGAAAAATAATGGTTTTCATTTTTGCATCAACACCACTCTGAACATTGAAATCTTTTCCATATGTCAGGATTAATGGCATTCATTTTTCTCTGTGGCTAAGGAATTTTAGTTAAAAGCAAGAAGCCACTACAAGCACAAACTCTAAAACGCAGATTATGTGTTGTGGACACAAATGTGAACATTACGTTCCTACACCACCAAAGGATTACGTGACAATTAGTCACATAATCCTTACACATGTCCCTTATGTGAAAAGGTTAGCTAATGGTTATGTTTAAGCAAGTAAAACAACAAGGGTTAAGGTTAGATTTACCTTTAGGCAACTAAAACTTTGTTTAAGGTTAGGACACTAAACCAATTTGGTTAAGGTTAGGGGAAGGTTTTGGTCATGGTTTAATAAGAAAACCTTTGCTGAAAATGAAAACTTCACTCACAGTAGAACATTTCTTTGCAAGAGTTGGGAATTGAACACGGATCAGTGGACTTGAGGGCAAATGTGTCCGCCCATCCACCACTCCAACCACAACACCCTTACTTTCCACCATGTTATTTCAATGTCAAACTACTGATTGTTTCTAGTTGTGTCTCCTTCACGTAATCCTTTTGTGGTGGGAAAACATATTTCTGTATTTTTTTATGCAGGGAGCATATATTTGCATTTTAAGACATTGTGCTCATTTCACAAAATTTCAAGAGACCAGGCTCATCATCCTTAACCAGACACACAGGTGTGTAGAAAAATGACACCTTTTATCAGAGTGTACACTCCCAGTTAAACTCAACTCAGACTGAGTGACACCAAGCCATGCCCCCTCCACTTAGCTAAGCTCCAGCTAAGACCTGCCACTCCCCTTCTCTCTCCCTATTTGACAATCACTCGCTTGGCTTCTCTTCCACTCCTCTCTCTGTCCTTCTTTTCCCGGCTAGGAAGTGCCACTCCCACTCGCTCTCTGCATGACAATATTCACACCCCCATCCTCCTCTGACAACGTTGACCTCTTTCCCCCTCATTTATCCCATCCCTCATTTCCTCTCTGGCTAAGACCTGTCCCATCCCCACCCTCTACTTTCCATAGCATACAGAGAGCCTAATGTTAATACGGCTAGCGAATCTGGAGGGCGCGAAGACAGCCATGGAGACAAAGACAGAGTGATAGACACAGGCACATGCATATGTATGAATACACACATATGCATAATCTCACCAATGCAGAAGAGGGTATAAATACACACACACACACACACACACACACACACACACGCACTCACTAAGCCATTGCAGGGCAAAAGGTACACACAGAGACAAGAGAAGGGATAGGAACAGGAAGGAATAGAGAACGTCAGCACTGACATTTGTGTGTTCTGTCAGTCAATATTTCAATATTTCACTGGTTTTCTGTGCGTCTGTGTGAGATTATGTTAGCATGTGTTACTGTGTGCAGGCGTTAAGTGTGTGCTTCAGTGTGAATACCATATGTGTATTTGTGTATGCATGCAGCATGTGTGTGTCTTTTCTAATTTCCGTGCATGTGTGCTTCGCAATGAGCAATCTCAGGAGATGGCAGGGGGGCAAGGGCGTTAAGACCCTCTCTTCCCCATGCTCCTAAATAACTGTGATTCACAGGGGCTTAGCTTCCAGTCTCAACCAGCTCTCCTATGACTAGAGAGACCAGATTAATCTCTCCCCTCGCAATATAGAGAATATTTACACAGGAGATGAGCTTCAGATTTCAACAGTGACTCATAAATATATTTACTCAAATACATAATGATTGATTGGGCTCCTTTTGAGTCAGTTGTGAGGTGATCTCTTAGATATAACGGGAGGCAATAAGAGAGATAAAAGAAAGAAAGTCAGAAAGAGAGAAAGAAACAAATGGACAGATAAGAGAGATTGGGTGAACACTTACTGATCTGTGTCATTTCCTCACACAATGATTTGCTTATGATCAAATTCCTCAGAGACCGTACATCGCCGCATGGATACTGAAACTACAGAAGAGATTCTATCCTCGCGTAGACAATATTAGACACCTCCTTAGAAAGTAAATCTCTGTCACCAAACATATCATGCAAAAAAGCTCTGTAAGTCTGCCAATTAGCATTTCAAAAGTAAGTTGTTTTACAACTAGCTGATTTGATTAGAGCAAGATCCCCAGCGGTTAGACTCCACTAGACCTCAGCAACACCATTTCACAACAGTGAGCTGATTCTGAGTGCCAGAGGTTTTAAAGTGATTTGCCAGAGGTGCATAAAGTTGTTAGTTTAATTGATTTGGATCCCCTTGGTGTACCCTTGGTTGTCCTATGTGCATCTTAGATTTTAATACATAATTGCAAATGCTCTGCGTAGTTTTTACTTGCCCCACCACTGGGCCCATATTCACAACCAGGCAATTTGATCCTATATTTCAACATTTTGTACACATCATTTCATTCTTACTAGGTTTGATAGTGAGTGATCCCCAGTGATGAATCCAACCCAGTGTGCTCTGATATACAGCATCACAGACGCTCTGGATCCTACTACATGGAATGGGCTGTCTGGGCTTTGGTTGCACCGCCAGTGGGACAACACTGCGTACAAGACGTTTTGATGGTATTTGTACATTTTCCGCCATTGCGTCTCTGCATCCAGTTGATTCCCACTGCCTGGGGGAATGCCAGTGACAGGCGTTACATTGAATTTTACACTGTATCATTACATATTTATATAGTCAGAAAAACTGGGACTGAGCGTGATAAAAAGTAATGTGACAAGTATAGAGAATGTGACACATAACGTTATCTGTCTCAGAAGCAGTGCAGCTGTTTTTCTCCACTTCTGCCAACACACCATGGGCAGGAGCCGTGTGTGATATCACACTCACATTGGTGTGGTATAGCGGAGGGTGGTATTTTATTTTATTTTTTCTGTGAAAAGATAGTTCCGGAAACAGCGGTGTTCTTCAGTCAAAATAATCTTCTTGAAGGTTCCGATTGTAAGAGGAGTCTATATTGTTTAGTGTCATGAACATTCTTAACCTTTATTTATCCAGGGAAGGGTTTTGCATGAGTGCCCTTTCTTCACATCAATACAGTTACACACATTCACACCTGGGAGTTGTCCAGTACAACCACAATCTTCTACTGGTGGACAGTTTGACTGGAGCATGTGGAGGTGAAGTGCCCGCCTCAGGAGTAGATGTTATGGGAGGCGCTAGCATTACTAATTCTCTCTCCCCACCCAGATCTTCTGGAGAATCAAGCTTGCAACCTTACGGTCATAAGCCTGCCTCTCTAACATTTGCTCTACTGCCACCCCAATGTGTGGAAATAGACCCAGGAAAAAGACAAGAAAAGAAAGCAAATATTTCAACTTCGGAATCTGATATTTTATAGCTCAATCTTGTCAACCACTGGCCAACATCCTCACAAATCCCCACTCCCTTTGGCCCTCAAACAAGAACATTAATAACCATTTAAAACAAATGCAAGAAGCACGCCTCCTCTCCCTTTTTTCTCAGCACCACCAGCTTCATTAAAGCATATCACCCACCTCCCTGACGCTGCACAACTGCTGTGACATATGGCTAGCCCACCCAATACCACATACAGGGTGAGAGAAAGAGAGAGAGACACAGAGAGAAAGGGGGAGAGAGACACGCTCAGATACGTATGTGCATTTATAGAGATGTGTGTGTGTTGTGTTTGTGTGTGTGAATGTTTGCTTGCAAGTGAGGTAGAATCACGCCAACCTCTAATTACCTACTCATTAGTGCCCAGGTGCCAACTCGCTATTGGCAGGGGCTAACTCCATGCAGGCAGCCGAGGTGACATGTTAACGGTGTAATTGTGCTGACCCACGTGCCCTGATGGTTGATAATTACCTTCTCCGTGTATTTATAATGTGAAGGGTAAAAAGAGTAGGGACGCTGAAAAAAAGGATGGGAAGGGCCCTGAGACCCTGTGGAGACCCTCTGGGAGGTTTACAAGCAGCTATTTAGTGGCTAAGTCCAAATCAATGTTGAAAGGAAAAGGCTGGGGTGTTTCTAAATAGAAATAAGCGGATAAAGACAATGAATGAACAAATACCTCCTTTTGGAATGAAACACTTCACTTTTCTGATGAGCCTGGTCACCATACTGCAAACTCTTCTGTCTGTCTGTCTTTTTGTTCTAGCTGTATTCTCTAAAAGCGCAGCACTTTAATTATTAGCTTTCTTTCCAGCTTCTATGTGGCAAGAGAAAATGCTATAGAGATAAACATAGAAAGAGAAAGAGAGGGGTGGAAGGTTAAGTCAACCAGGGAAGGTAAAATAATTCCACAATGTGAGAGAGCAATACATAAAATGAGAGGGTGAGAGGAGCATGGTAAGACGGTGAAAAAGAAGATGCAAAAAAGCAACTAGATGGCAGATTCAGAAGACAAAAGAAAAGAGAAGAGTCAGATAGCAAAAACAGAGATAGGAAATGTGATACATTAGATGAAAAGAAATGGCCTAGGTGTTTTCTTACATATTTCACATGGGTCAGCCTCTGCGTATGATATGTGTGCTTGGGAGAATGTGTGTGTGTGTGTGTGTGTGTGTGTGTGTTATTCCCCGGGGTGTCCTCCACCATGGCTATAGACACTCCAACAGGCCATAGAATCAGGTAGCACCAGGTAGTAGCAGGCTTTAACAGCCATAACCCTACTCCTTCTCTTCCAGCGAGGAGTGTAATAGAGAGCGGTGATATGGCTGGCCAGGGGGTAACACTGCTGCCTCAACACTCGTAAAGGAAACAGATGAGGACCATTCAAAACTCAGGCAGACTCATTCCACCTGAGAAATAGTGGTGGGATTCTGTTGCACTCTCTCTTTAACGGCGGTTGGAAAAACAGCAGGTACACACATATGCACACACGCACAAAAAGACACATGAAATGTGTGCGGGTGCATGCACATATGGGTGTTCTCACTTGCTCGTACACACACAAACGGTAATTTTCTGCATGAACTCCAATTTGCTTCCTGAATTTCATCAATATTTCATTGGTATTTCAAAATATAAAGATAATTCTATCCTCAAAAAAAAAATAATAATTACAATAAACAATTTGTAAGGAAATATCTTCAGACGGCTCCTAACTTCAACAGTAATCCATAATGTGCTTTACTTCTATAACAGCTATCATTTTGTAAATGTAGCCGACAGTTTCTTTCAAATGGTGAATATCTCACTTTGTAATGAAACTCTTCACTTACTATTTGCATATACCATTCATATTACTTCTGACTAAGTCAATAAAGCCCATTGTCCCGACAAATCCCTGTTTTATATTCCTGAACAACCTTGACTGGGTCGGCGCTGAACGCACCACTTGGGGATCCAGGGACCCTCTTTGTCATTAGGAGCTGTAACACAGTAAATCTGGAAACTAGATTGCAGGGCAGTGAGCTGTGGCGGGGTTCAGGCAGGGTGGCAGCAAAGGCGGGATTGACGGCATCGGGAGTTAAATCAAACAGACGAGGGGGAAATACAAATATTTGACTGGGATTCAATTGGCTTTTGATCAGACTCAATAAGAGGTGTTATATACCAAGTGGGGGTGGGTGGGCGCTGGGAGGGGCGGTGCTCCCCTGTATCACCACAGTGACAAACAAATTTCAGGTTATTAGCAGATAATGCACTAGGTGGTAGAGGGGAAAGGAGAGAATGAAGGAGACTTGAGAGAAAATAAAGAGCAAGGGAGTAAGTAAATGAATGTATGCAGATAGGGAATGCCGTTGGGGATGAGTGCTGTTGAGGAGACAGGAAGACAAGGGAGCAAGGTGAAAGCTGATTGGATCAGGGATCGTGGAGATGACAGTTTTGATGCAGTCTCTAAACAGGTGATTTTGTTTCAATCTGACATCGATTGTTGACCCTCCAGAAAGTACACTACAGTACAACTAGGAACACTTTCTTTACAAGATGAATGTGGTACTAAACAGTGAAGAAAATTAGGGAGATCGGAGAATACAACGTGGAAGGGGGTGGAGAGATATCAATTACAAGCATGAGCTCATAGAAAATTGCTGAGATTAATTTGAATATCAATCTGACATATTTTCATCATTAAAAGTTTAAACGGCAACAAAGAGAGCCTGGTAGCATACCTGAAGAAAGGCTGCCATTGCCTCCAAACAATATCAAGTCCCAAAAGGGGCTGGATACGAACCTCTTAAAAAAAAAAGGGAGAGGAAGTCCACTCACTCCCATTTATTCATTTAAAGAGTAGGAAAAGAGAGAGGGAGACAGTGTGGAGGAGGCACAGGAGAGAAAGTTGTAGCAGGATTCAAGCTTGGAGAGCGGGGTGCATGTGGTTCCCAAGGCAGCAGACCGAAACACTCAACTAGCCGGACACATCAGCTGAACCGCTAACCCCGGAGTCAAGAGGAAAGCTTGCATTACACAAGAAAGTCTGTTTGAGGCCGCCTTTTTCACTTATCGTTATATAATTGTTTTATCTTTATTATTGTTATTTTCATATTTCTGACATGTTCGGTTTTTTAATGCACCACACATTTATAGGGCCTCCTGTTTAACTTATATTTATATTATTGTTTTGACTTTATTATTTTCATATTTCTGACATGTTCAGGTTTTTTTTTTTGTATCACACATTTATAAGCTAGTTACAAAATGTATTCATCGACATTTTCCATCATTTTAATTCCTCCTCCATGTCACAGGGTTAGCTAACGAGGGGCCAAAACTGAAGCCTACACAGAAGTCCTGAGAGAAACGAGAACTTGAAACTCCACCCACCTCAGTACAAGTCAGTAGGACCAAGGCCCATCTTCTCAGTAGAAATATGAAGTTAATACATTTTTCATGCAAGAAGTTATAGTTGCAATAGCTAATATACATTCTTCTAGTGGTGGGGGTTTTTTTTTAATAAGGGTGCCAATAGAAAGATAATTGTGTGAATTGCAGTGCATTTAAAGGGGCGTGACTACATAACATTGTTGTTGGTAATGACAGTGGCTTGGGGCTACACTCAGGTATAGCAGATGGTGTGAAAAAGTGTAAGGTCTATGGAAAATTTACTTCCACCATGTTTTTCCTCTTCAGTAAAGCAAAAGTGAAATCAAATGCACATGGAGTGACACAGACGAGTAAGGGGGGGACAAGTAACAACAGCGTCTTTGCAAGAGGAAGCAACAGGGTTTATGGGAAATGTGGTCTTCATTCTGAGAAACACTAGCTGTAACAATACCACTGGCATGGGATTGAGGCTACTGACTGTTCCGACCATAGTCTTATTTGTTTACAGTATTTATATCACTGCATCACAATTATAATGATTATATAAATGTTTAGAAATGCTACATGTAGCAACTTAAAATTTTGATTTGAAATTAACCTCTATATGTGAATGGGTCCTATAGTGCAAGATAACTTTGTAACACTTCCTTCATCACACCATTGACTGCATGGTTGCCACTTAAATTAAGCGAGCCTGGTGGGAGCTGTTGTGGTGTTGCAGTTGTGTTCAAGTTGTCTGAATTAAACACATTCTTGTGTAAAGATTCTCAAAACAACTAACACAAGCCTGATAAAATGTTACAATTAGTGCTGTAGGTCATGTGATTCCACATCATGAACAACACATGATGAGCATATAACCCGCACTGACAATCAGTGTATAATTGGGCAAGATGATTGAGCAGATTTACCCTTCTACGAGAGAGAAAATGAAACAAGATCAAGTCTGTGCACTAGTTAAATTGCAATCACGTTAATGGCTGGCTTGGTTCTAATCATGGTTGTACTGTCTTCCCCATCTGTTTATAACATGCATTTTCATTAAACAAAAATAGCCTAAATTCTTTAGCAAAAAGACTACACTTAGAAATGCATTACATGCCACATGTTCTGCAGTTGCATATCAAACCTGTGGATAGGAGTGGGGCCTGGTGTAAACAGATACCTGTTATTACCCCTTAATGACTGACCAGCTCCATTCTACAACCCACATATATCTCTAATAGCACGAATCACTCTGACGCTTGGCCACATTGATCTATCTGAACAATTAACCCCAAATTGTTTTTGGCAGCCAGCAGCTGCTAGCTTCCAGTGACACAGATCAGAAGGCCTAGGCGGGTATGTTTTTGCATGTGTGTGTGTATCTGATATCAAACTGCAAACAAACCCAGCAAGCAAAGGGTAATGTATCTGTGAACCAGCAGACAAACTTTGTGACTGCTAGCCTCTGTGTCCCATTAATGGCCCATAGCACCCAGAGTGTTCAAACGGCCAAACAAACTACAGCAGCGTTGAAACCATTGGTGTATTCATAAGAGACAAAGATCTGACAACATTTTTGTTGTGTGCATTGCCACTGACAAATATTGTAAATGTTACATTGCTTGTGCATGCAGAGTTGAAATACAAAAAATATTTGCCACAAATATCAAAATCACATTATTAGTGGCCCTTAGGGCCAATAATGACTTCTCATTTGAAAGTTTTTCCTTTTTCTTATTGTCATTCTTTTATGTAGGACAAAATATTGGAGCTACAAACACAAATTCACCAACACTCTAGCATTCATAAATATGGTTCTCTGTCTCAGCTTCCACACTTACTAAAAATAATACTTATAAAAACGAAAATGATAGCTATCAGAAAAAAAAGGACGTAGTAGGGTGTTGTCTATAGTAGACAGTGGAGGTTCATAGTGGTCACGGGCCCCTGGGCTAATTTTGTCCCAGAAAAATAGATGAATAAAAAAACGTTGGGACTTGAGGAACTTGGTGTGAGAATGTGCGTACGGAAACTTTGACCCACACGTATGCACATTTTGGACACACTGAGAAATGGCCACTGTGACTGCAAAGCAGTGAAATAAAGGAAAATGTTTTAATTACACATTTAATCAATTCTTTACGCTCCATATAAAAATTACACAGACTTATAATAGGCTAAAATCCCAGAGGAACCAGGCCTTAATCATTTATTTGTTGCTTTAGTCTAAAAGCCATCTGCCCAAAAGCATCTCCCTATTTGCAATGAACTTTCATTATAGGCTCATAAGTTGTGTGTCCCAATTAATTGCTACAAATTGAAGTTGCAAAGCAATTGGACTGAATGTCACAAGGTTATGAAATAATGATGCGTTATGGCTGCTTTCATGGTGCACGTGGTGCATTGGAGACTGTGGCTGGGCGCACAGCCATCCTCCTCACCCACCTCTTCATCACCGGTCACACAGATTGTCTGATATCCTGAGTCAGAAAATGAGAATAAAAAATGTGTTCTTAAGTCTGTTATGCATTTGTTTTTTTGTCAAAACAAAGGCATGGATACCTGGGTCAGCCGTAGCAGTCTCAACTTCCTCTAATGCCATGTCGGTGTCACCCTCTTTGCCTGGCACAATGCCACTAATTAGGGTTTCCCATTATCGAGGTGAGACGTTCGTTAAGAGGAGGGATCTCCAGTGTCCCCTCGTCCCCGCCAGTGGCACTGACAGTCTTTTTTATTTTTATTTTCATAAAGGGTCCGGCTCTCTGAGCTGGCAGCATTAACTGCTGCAGTGACATGTTGCTACTCAACAAACTTTTTTTGGTTGGTGATACCTGAACTGAGGCTACTGGGGAAATTGCTCAAATTTTGCCATTTTCAAATGGAATGACGAGTACATTTAACTGCATATCAATATTCATGAAGGCCGTTTAATTAACAATCTATGGTTAATTGCAGGAATCAAAGGGGCGGAGTATGAGGCTCATGCATGTGAATACTTTTTATTATTTATATTTCACGATTATTGGGATTAAAGTGGGAATTACATGCCAATATATCTGCCGATACAGATTATTTTTGTCTGTGCGTACTTTTCCTCTCGTGCGCATGTAACCTTTTGGTGTGGAATCTGCTCACAGCTTTATAAATGAGGTGCCTTGTCTCAGGAACTTATAGGATGCTCACATCAAAAGCTGTTTTTAACATCAGCATCAACAACAATGTCATGACTGAATCCTTTGAACTCAACAGCACAAGCGATCACATAACATCCACTGCTGCCTACTGCCACCCGATCAATGAGCCAACCTGACCCCAACTGACCAACAGCATAGTCCACATCCATTCTCTATTGGCACCCTTTGCATATGCATTACAGACAGACATCAAAACAAATTTGGGGCCCCCTGTAAGTTGGGACCCCTGTGCCTCAGCCCAGGTAAGTCCATACACTATCTGTGCATGGTAATACGACTACAGAGAGAAGTCTGGATGCATCAGAACAATTTAGGCCAGAATTCTTCTTGTGGACACATTAATATTTCAACACTGACGCTGAAGAGGCAGAAAGAAGCTATAGGTTGTTGTTAACATTTGAGATGGTAGTTTGACAATTATTCAACAGCTAATGTTCTAAGCATGTGTATAGATTTATACTACATATTAACTACTGTAGGAGTGTTCCTCTCACAGATTATCACTTTATATTCTAGATAAAAACAAATGTGCCATTGATATATCTTCTTCCAACCCGCTTTCCTCAAGTATTTCCACAACATGAAAGGGAAATTTGTTGCATTGTTCAACAGAAATGACTAATGATTAATTATTATTAGTGAGGTTAGGTTTTTTCACTCATATACTATGTACAAATGTAGAAATCAGATAGCAACTATAGTACATGCTAAATTAATTTATCTTCATTCATTTATTCACTATCTTTTACCCACTTATTTCTATTCAGGGTCACGGGGGGCTGGAGCCTATCCCAGCATACATTGGGTGGAAGGCAGAGACCCATCAAAGGGCTAATTCAAATGAATTAATAAATTAATTCATTTATCTGAATGAATAGCCATGATCTTGAGTAAGTTGTTAAATATCTAAAATTCTCTGGTATGGAAACAAAAGTCCATGTGTTCAATCCTCGGAATGGCACCACATGATACATGTTCAATGTCTGCTCTGTGTTTGAATTTCTATAGTTTCTAGCTAGCATGCTAGCACCAAACAAAGCTGTCGTCTTTAATAGGCTCTCTTGAAAAGACAACTGTGTTCTGCTAGTGACAGTCAGGATAAAGCATGATAATGAACATTCAAAGTGACAGTGAAGGGGCTGATTTAGACTCTTCACAGCCTCGATGAGAGATGCTGTTTATCTGTCAAGTGGACCTCAACATCTGCTCCTGATGAAAGAGAGAGATGAGATGAGATGGGGAAGAAGGGAAAGAGAAGGGGTGTGAAGTGGTGACAACGCTAATTCAACTTGATGCGCTGGTTAATTCAATTGAGCAACATGACAACGGCTGCTATTTGTGAGGTTTTCTGAGAAAGAAATTGAAAAGAAGTGATTAAATTCACACCAATCACTTCATGTGATTTGTAGCCTTGTTTGTTGCTAATTAATGTATTCCATCTATGTACAGTTGCAACCAATTAAAATGCATATCAAATGGAAGAAATGGGCAGATATGAAGTGCTACCAGGGGGCATAAATAGTTGGGTTTATTTTGTTTTTTCTGAGAGAGGTGTGAATGTATCAAGGATTTCATTCCAAAACACTATATATCCATTTTGCAAAAGAGTTCAATCAATATTCAAAAGATGATTATAAATCCACTAAAATGTTACTAAAGGGCTCATAATTGACAGTATCATCAATAATATTCATGACAGCAATCATTTTGTCAACATAGGGGTCATATTTTTCAAATGGTAGATATTTCATTCTGATGATTTGCTATCCTGGTCCTAGTCTGGACCTCAGTGCTGCCTTTGACACAGTGGATCAGGCCATTCAGATAGACTGTCTCAAGCATGGGGTTGGTGTTGTTGGCACTGCCTTGGATTGGTTTATCTCAGCAATAGAACCCTCTCAGTCAACTGACTGATAGAGCAATCTAAGACAGTGCCTGCAACACCAGCCCCATGTTTGAGACAGTCAACCAGACAGGCGTGATCCACTGTATCAAAGGCAGCACTGAGGTCCAGGAGGACCTATAGGTAATTGCTCTTCCTCCCTGGCCTCTCTCTCCTGTGGGGTCCCACAAGGTTCCATCCTAGGTCCTTCTCTATCTATATGCCCCCACTGGATCAAATCATATCTCCTTCCATTGCTATGCAGAGGCTTTATCTCCTCAAGCAAATGACCAGTGCAACTTGAACATCCTGAATAAGAACAAAAATTATACTGTCCTCTTTGGCCCTCCTGACTCCATAAATTGATTACCAATTGTTTGGGCCAGCTGTCCACCTACGTTAAGTCTTCTACAAACATTGGTGTGATTTTTGACTTTGCCCTTTTGTTTGACAAACAAGTCAAAGTTAAAATCCAGTTTATTTTAGCTTGATCCAGAATGCTGTGGGTAGGCTTCTGATGGGGGACCACATCAGCCCTATTCTGGCCTTTCTCCACTGGCTTCTCTCTCTCCACTCCAAGGTCAAACCCCAAGAATGTCAATGCCTTTGCTGTCGAGGACCCTAGACTGTGGAACAGCCTCCCTCCCTCCATCAGATCTGCTCCCTCTACTGACTCTGTCAAGTCCCGCCTCAAAATACATTTTTATTCTCTAGATTTTTAGCCCTCTTGATTTGTCTGGTTGTATGTGTTTGTCTTGTGTGTGCTATGTTTACTGTGATTTTATATAGTTATTGACTTTTTGCAGCACTTTGATGAACTCCAGTTGTATTTAAATATGCAATTTGACTTGACTTCATTTAGGAACTCTTCATTTAAATTGACCGGTTTCCCCTTCATTGGCGCTTTAGTCAATGGACCATCTCCATGTTGTACACAGTTGTGGTATTAGATTTAGAATCTTGGCTCTCTTATTTGTAGCTTTGAGATAGTTATTCATGTTCCCAAGTTCTGACTGCATAGTCCTTGACAGTCAGAATAACAATGACTTCTTAACTTGAACTGAATTGTGTTCTATTTTAAGTGGAGCAAGGGGAGGACAGCCTACATCAGCTTTTGAAATGGGCCCCCAGTACTTCACTTGGCCCAGATGACCTGGTTTCTCTCTAAGGCTACAAAATATTATGCATTATTATGATCGTGTGGGTCCGAATAGGGTTAATGACTAATCTCTCTCTCTCTCTCTCTCTCTCTCTCTCTCTCTCTATACTAACAGTTGAATGAAGGGAAACAAAGACCATTGTAGAAATTTGGATCGGGGCCCAGAAATGCTGTATAGTGGTTAATAATACCTGGGGGTGCGTTCTTTACTGTGAGTATGTGAGTAATGTGATAATGTGGCCCATGTCAGCAGCCCCTAAGTACCCATAATCACAGCAAAGGACATCCTCAAGGGTGTTAGCGCTTTCATGAAACAGTTACCAACCTTAGATTGCTTAGCTGAAACTACCATTGTATAATAACAGATATGACAAATTTCTGTCTTGTACCACTCACCCACTTATTAGTGATGGGAATTCTGACTCTATGAAATCATTTTTGCATCATACCTAAGCCTTACAACACTTCAATACAATTTATTCAGTGTTAAAACCACGTAGGGTACATCACAAAAGAGGCTACAGCAGCAGTCAGTCAGACCCTTGCTTTCTCCTACACACACACACACACACACACACACACACACCAGAGGGAGACACTCTTCCATTCTTGCTAAAATTGACTCTAAATCTGGGTTTACAAATAAAATAAAAAAAAGCTCTTCAGACATGTGACCCAGCTCCCATCATTCACCTAAAAGAGCTGGCTCATTGACGAAGGACCCAACACTACCACTTACATACTCATCTAACCTTTTGGGGCTACAACCGATGCTAAAATTGACTCTAAATCTGGGTTTACCTACAAACCCAAACATGGGTTTGTAGGCTACAAATAAAATAAAAAAAAGCTCTTCAGACATGTGACCCAGCTCCCATCATTCACCTAAAAGAGCTGGCTCATTGACGAAGGACCCAACACTACCACTTACATACTCATCTAACCTTTTGGGGCTACAACCGATACTATCACAAACTACAGAACAGAACACTAATTTGGCTAATGTTAGGGCCGGTTCACATGCTGCGTCTTTTGCGCGCTCAAATCCATTCATTTCAATGGGGGGGCGCGGCAGACGCGCCTTTTTTTCCAACCGCGACCATGGCGCACTGAGATAAAAACATCTCAACTTCTTGGAATGCCGCAAGCGCACCGCATGTCACACAGCCTGAAGGCGAAAGCGAGAGGGATGTAATCATGGCGAGATCTTTCTGCTCCACATGTAGATCAAGAAGTAAAGCTACTACGACAGTTTTACTGTGATGGTAATCCATTATTTCAGAGAACTACTAACAAACGTGTGAAGTTGTTGTCTTTGGTTGCTTGGCAACACCAGGCGCACCCGTAGCGCAACCGTCCAAGCACACCTGATAAATGTTCGGTGTTCACTGTCCACTCAGCGCGCCTCGCGTTTTCCAAGCGTTTTAGAGCGCTGCATGTGAATCGGCCCTTAATCAGCTTACTGAGTAGCAAACTGCTACATTCTGCTAAGACTGCTTCATTTTCAGATATTGAAGAAGAAGCAGGTGGTGCTGCTAATCATTCCCTTATGGTTGATCGCTTCTCTGATGGAGCTTGTATCCCTCCCTCTGATAGTGCAACATGGTAACAGCGACGCCCCGGTAACTCTCACTATGATATGCAGCTTCTTAAAAAGGTATCACATTCTTTCTCTGGTTCTACCTGATGGCTTCAGGCCCATCTATTCAGAGGACCAGGCCAGGATGTCTAACCATCCACTCTGATATATCCTCAGCCCATCATTCAATCTCCCAATGCCATTTACTCACCACCTACAACATCACCTTTTACGGCACTTTCAGAAGCCATTACCACCCAGAGAATTACACCCACCTGTGGATGAACTCATGGAAGAATCAAAAGAAGCCCATCGCTTTTGTATCGACCGCCTTGGGGGGGTGTTAGGTAAGCACGGGAAAAATAAATTGGAATCAGGGATAAGTGTGTTTGGTCGTGGAAGGGTTAAGCCCTTTTTTGTGGAGGCCTGGGGGCTATGTAAAGGGAAGTGGAGAAGGATTGAGGTATTTTTCTACTGTAGGCCCTAAGGGGTTAAATTCACTCCACTGAGGCTGAGATGCAGGTTTGATCCGCCTCAGTGAGCTGGTGTGAGTGTGTGTATGACTGGTGATGAGTATGTGTGTCTGCTTATATGTGTGTGTCTGTGAGAAAGAGAGGAAGTGTGTCTGTCTGTGCATATGTGCGTGCATGTGTGTGTGTGTGTGTGTGTGTCTGTGTGTTTCTGTCTGCAATAAACAGACAGACACTTGAGCATCGCCCCCTGGCTCTTCGCGCTTTAGTGCATCTCAGACTAGCTAAGCCCCCCGGAGCCAAACATCTAACTGGATCTGTCAATATTGACACAGACGAAACACACTCTCTCCATACCCAGTGTTACAGAATATAATCCTTCATGTTCAAAACTTCATGTTGGAATAAACCGCTTAAACCAACAAGCACGCTTATTTCCCAATACAGACAAATCCTTGACCTAACCAAAACTCTCTTGTTTCTCTCGTGGTCCTTCAAGAAGTGCAGTGCTCAATATTCATTTCTGCCAAACTCCTGTGACATATTGGTTTTCTATTTCACTCAAACAAGCTTCATTAAGGTGTTAAAGCTACATTATTCGCTCAAAAAAGAAATGTCAGATTGAAAACCCTTCAAAACAGCCCAGGTGGCTGCTTTCACAACTGCAGTCATGCAAGACAGACAGATCCAGTATTGGTTTAAATCATACCAATTTCAGGTGTCAGTGCACAGTGTGTGTGATTTTACAGAATAACTGAAGTGTGTTTTTTTCTTTTTGTTTTTGTTTTTTTGTAAAAAGTGACAACTTCACTTACAGAATGATTGATAGCTCCAACCTAAATTATGGTACTTTTTACGGGAAAGTAGGAAACTTAAATTATTATCTGAAAAATATCAATAGCTTTACAGACTGTGTCCTTTACATTTTAAAGACGTTAAATGATGAAGCTCAAGTAAAGTGTTCATTTTTTCCCTAAATCATGGATATGGCATTTTAGAAAAGAACTCCTCAAATGCAGGTTTACATTACACCAATAACAGGTATCAGTACACAGTGTGTCTAATTTTATAGAATAACTGTATTTCCTTCGTCCAAAAAGAGATGGGGTTACATGTGTCCACTCTGAAGCAAGTGCTCAAGAAGTAGACGTTAGATCAGAAAGGGAGCTATCCAGTTACAGGCAATGACCATACACAGTTGGTTGACATTTACTGTCTCTGCCTGTCAGTCAGAGCATTATCCAATCAGACAGTGACATATGGTGAGAAATAAGGCCTTTGTCTTCTGAGATCTAAAGATAAGAATCGTATTTCCATTAAATCAATGGGCTGTGTGCTTTACTGCAATGAATAATGCATCGCCCCTTCAAACCTGCTTCAGTCCTCTCTCTCTCTCTCTCACTCTCACCCTCTCTCTCACTCTCTCCCTCTCGCCCACAGTGTTTGTGATGCACACCGTCATACAGAGTGTCTCAAGTGTTTTCATACCTTTGCACTTCATAATAAAGTGAAGGTCTCGATCCCTCTCCGAGAGCACTACTTCATTTTCGCTTAACGATCCTCCCAGGCTGAATGATGAGGATGGGGTGTGCAACAGAGCAAGTCAAACAGACCTTTTGTTATGCAATGATATAGCCTTTGGAATGATACACAGCCAGGGAACAAATGCTAAACAACTGTTTATTTTTTCACACTCCCAAGCAAAATGTGAGAAAAGGAAGTGTATGTGATGCCGCGTGCTTGCGTCTGCTGACACTGGAGTGAAATCCTAGCTACTCCCCAAACAAACCGACTCTCCGCCCGCCTGTGCCACACTACATTAGCCCACCTCTTGTACCTCTCTTTCTCTTGTCTGTCTCCTTTTCGACACTCCTACCTTCCCACATCCATTAGCTCCATTAAGTCCCATTCACTCTCTCCCCTACTGTGAACTTAAACAAACCAAGCCGACATCCCTTACGCCCGTTCACTCTGACAAGGCTGGTGGAGACACAATAGGCCTGGTCCCAGTTCCTTAATAACTCTCTGTATAGAAGTCTACAGGCGCGTGTAAAGCCCTATTGATCCCCTGTAGAGCGGCGAGGCTGGCAGACCAGTGTGGTGTGCAGCACTGACCTTGTCTCCCTCCATGTAATTAATTAAAACTTCACAGCGGGACTGACAGCTGATGGATCGCCCCCTTGTTGATGGTTACTGTTGTGGTAATCACACACACACGCACAAAGATGCAGAGGTGTGCCCATCCACACACACGTACACACACACACACACACACACGTTGAGAATGAGTAGAAAGCAGAGAGGCAAAAAGCGATAGCTGTGATCTGTTAATGGTGACGTCAGCATTGCAGAATGGTGTATGAGAGCCTACAAGTGTGTGTGAGTGTGTGCTAGTGTGTGGCTGGGCATTTGTGTGTGCGGCGAGCTCTATTTAATTGAAAATGACGCCTACAGTACTTGCTGCACATAATGCCATCACAATCACAGAGGTGTTATTAACTATAGCCACCAACTGTGTGTGTGTGTTCACTTCCTTATCCCTCCCACACATAACACCCCTCTGTCTACCCGTGCCTCTGTACTCTATCCCTTCCCCTCCCTTCATCCCACTCAGCCAACCAAAACTACAGTGTGTCAGCCCCATTTCATCATTTTCTGTTCACTCTTTGAAACTAAGATCCTTCTTTTCTCTTCCCTCCCTCTATTCCCCCCTTTCCGAGCCACACTGTGGCAATTTGTACCAGCGCTGATTTGATCTACAAAATATCTGAGCCCTCAAATCAGTATTGCATATGGCCAACATTTTCACATATAACACATAGGCACATCTTACATTAGTTTACAGCAATACAATGCACTCTATGGCGGTGTTACTGTCTAGCTACTTGTGTGAAAATAATGATCTTCGGCATCAATTTATGAATCCCTTGGTATGTTTTTTTCCTTCTCTCTCCTGCTCTCTTTATCAGATGTACCTAGAGAGAAGTCTGGAGTTTCCTTCAATCATACTCTCTCCAGCAGTGTTTCTGATAAGAAGAGAGGATATCAAGAGACAGGGAAAAGTGGCTGGGAGTAAACTGAGAGACTTGGGATCCAAAAATCCTCTCTTGGCTTCCCTCTTAATGAAAGTCATTCAGCGCTACCAGTATTTACACATTTACTGTCTCTAACACAGGCACGAACAGGGAGACTATGAGGAAGATTACTGCAATCAACCGTCTCTGCTTGACTCCCATCTCATATCTACCGATGAACAACATGTAGGCTGGTCTGACTATCCCTCATTCCATCTAACTAGTACCTGGCTTGCATGTTAAAGGAAAGGGGGTGTGTGAGTTTGGGTGTAACACGGGCCTTAAGTGGAAACCTCCCACCACAGATTTTTCATCAAGCCTGTGACACCTCCAGGAGGCTCACCAGTAAATTCTGCTGTCCCAAATTCACTGTCTCTCACAGAGGCGTGAACAGAGAGAGTATGCGGAAGACTATTGAATTCCAATCATCTCAGCTTGCCTCCGTCTCAAAAAGACATCCAAGTTTCGACTGTGCTGACAATCTCCACTTTTTCAGTTACAGTCATGTTGAGGAGAGGATTATGCAGTTAAGACTTAAGAGATTCTGCCTTGAACGTCAGTGAAACCACAACAATACCTCAGTGTCTCCCTCTCCGTCTTGGGGGAGCTGAGTCGAGCTAATTAGCCATAATATCAGCAAGCAAACTCTCCTCGCTTCGTTGACACACACAACGGGCCCTAATTGACTGCCAGGAGTTTTGAGGCTTTAATACAGCAAAGAAGCAAGCTGCACCTTGGTGATTATGAGGTTTGGGGATATACTGCATTACATACAGCACATTCTTGCAGAACCAATCCAATGTCACGAACTTCGAATGCAACACTGCATGAATAAACAAAGTAGTGCTCAAACATTCAAAAAGGCCCAGAGGAAAGAGAAAACATTCACCATAGCATTTTGAAGCTAAAGGCATTTGTACTTTGGCTGATGTTCTGAATACTAAAAGCATTAAACCTAAAAACTCTGCTAACTGAAATGCTTTATTATTGTTGTAGTTTACACATCCATTAGACCATGAATCCTTCAATTATCACAGAGGCAAGAGTATCAAGTTATATTTATCGTTACATCCCTTTGTCTCCCGGCTTAGATGGAGTGCTTAGCAGATATTATATGGACAGCCCCTAGACACAGGCCCCACAGCCACACACACACACACACACTAAGAGATCGATCATAACTTATTATGCCGACCACATAACAAAACAATTTCAGAATTGAATAAGACTGGGAGTGGGGGATGAGGTGAGTTGGGAGAAAAGCGTGGATATTGAACATAGACATCTATTTTCTGATGGGGGGTTCGGGTGGGGCGGATGGCCTCTTGAGTCATTTAGATGATTCATCCATTTTTAAAAGGGATTTGATGGAAACCAATCCCCTGTCTTATTCTTTCAAGCATTTTCCCTCGACTCTGACAATAAGGGGACCTCCCTATCTTCCTGTCAATCAATCTCAAGTGGTGTGTGCGTGTCAGTTTGAGCCTGCAGGTATACGGGCGTGACGTGAGTGTGTGTGCGCACACATATTCATCTGCATGGGTAGCTATGTGCACGCATGTGTTACATGTGTTTAAGTGTCCATCCCATCTTCACTGGATTAAAACTCATCGTCTGAGAGAAAGAAAGAGAGAGAGAGAGTGGGAGGAATATGATGGGGGCCTCACCTAACCTTGGGGGAAAGGCCAGTGCATTAGACAGAGAACAGATCAGTTCCAGCTAAGATGAATATGAGCACATAGATTGCTCTACTGTCTGGGGAGCTTTGGAAATGCAGTTTTGTATACGCCAAGGCTGGGAGGCTCGGAGGCAGGGAGTACGGAGGGCAGGGAAGGAGGCAATCACTGCATAACCAAACAGACCCCGAGCGGAGCACATCAGAGCCAAGGGCCAAGCTGAGACAGATACAGATTGCTTATTGAGCTGTTTTTAGAGAGATGGTATATACAGCATGTGGCTGAAAAGGAGTGTTTTTCTCAGAATAGCTCCCGCTCTATGCCTCTGACAGTCTTAGGAATTTGTGGAGGGTATGCCATAAGGAGATGGTGATTGTATACTGATTCCCCTCTGGTTATGTAATGGCAATGATATTCTGTGCGCTATTAGAATCGCATGCTGTTTTACTGATCGCCTCTTTCATCATCTTCTTCATCTATCTTCTCTGTCATCATCACCATCATTATCAACAGCATTATTTCCTCTATTTACATTCTTTTGTAGTAGTTTTATAGTCTGCTTGTTTGACATCAGCTGCTGCTATTTAATCCACTCTACCTTGTTGCTTGCATGTGTTTTTCCCCCCCTGTCTGTCAGCTGTACTTGTTTGCTCTGTGTGATTGTCTTTTGTACCCACACCCTATTGTGTTCTTTGTTGCTTTGTATGCTGAAAAAAAGGAAAACTTCTTGCACACTTGAGTTGCTTTGTATGGTGTAAATGTTGTGTTCCCTGTTGCTTTGGATGGTATCATCACTTTTATAGCCTTTTTTTCCCATTGTTTTTTACCATCATGCCAAGATGCTACAGTTGAAAATTAGCTGGCTGGCTAGTGCTGGTGTATTTGCAGAGAAGGTGATGCATTGTCCCTGTGAAAATAAACCAATTACATAAAGTAAAGTAACATTATCGGCTTCATCCTCTCCTCTTCTCCCTCCCTCTCTCTCCTCCTCCATTCCTTATCGCTGCCATTCACTACTGCCAAGTGCGGCACTCTGCCCTGCATTCCCAGATCACCATCTCTCCACCTCATTCCCTTCACCTCTCCTCATCTCGCTTTCCCACCCCCACCTTCCATATCGCCATTCTCTCACGCTCGGTTGTCCACTCCTTCCTTATAGCCCTCTCTCTCTCTCTTCTTCCTCCCTCCTTCTTTCTTTCTACCCCTCCTTCACTCCCCACCACTCCCCCCGATATCCCTCCATCCATCAGACTGAGTAATGGCCGTCAGGGCAGGGAGTCACCCTGCAGCTGTCTGGGACAGACACTGATCACACACACAGTCACTTTGGGCTGAGGGCACAGCCATCCATTTTATACATAGTCTCATTCCACTCACAGTACACTGTACATTCTACGTCTAGTGCAGTTACAGTAGCCCACATGGTCCGTATGGCGCTGATCGCACTCATTCTGGGGCAAAGGCTAAGAATATTGTCCTTCTCAATGCACAACTGCATCTCTACTGTAGGTATATTTCACTGTACTTCCTTGTAAAATGGTTAAATGTTGGAATCTATCTCACTGGGGTCAGAGTAAGATCGTTATTACTGCACATCTTAATTGCTACGCTATAGATCAGTTTGCCTCTCAACCTTGATGATTACAACAATGGGATGAGCTGTCTCTGGTGCACACATTTACATTAGTAAGTGGATAACAGAGGACACTGTGTTTTAATGTTTTATGTCCTGTTCTGTTCTTTTTTACAGTTCCTCAGCATTTATGGCCCTGGGGCTGCAGTAAGCCTGAGTTACCATTACAAAAATTAACAAGGTTCTCTTCTGTTGTGTTCTGTTCACCAAGAGTACATTTAAACCTGGCCCAGACTAATTTTCCTGAGCTGTGATTGTGTGCTTAAATCTAAACAGCACATTCTCCTGTTGACATATTGAAAGGGCCTATAGCTTCCCCATACCAGTTTGTTACTGGCTCACAACTCAGTTCTATTGCAGTCATTGAAGTGCAGTCTTTAAACAGTGGCCAGATATATGGAAGGGCACTGCAACAGGCTTGAGGTATATCCTTAGGGAACTAACCCCCTTAATGATATCTTAATTGCCTTTTTTGTTCATATTATGAAATATTGATGGCCTGCTGAGCTGCTGTCACCCCTTTTTACCTACAGACTGCCCTTAGTCTGTCAGCCCCTCACATCAAGGCCGGTTATGATATCATTAGTCAAAAATTATGTCCCATTTGTCATTTTAGAGCCACTAAATTATACATGCTCTCACAGTGAAAGGATAATGACTGCTGATATTGTTCTTGTTCGTGCAAGAAACGAACAGGCATGTAGTGGATGGTAAACCCACCTAAATTCAGTTAGCCCACTTTTTTATTTATGGAATAGTTTACCCGCCTTTTTAGGCTGACATGAATCTTTATAGTGTAAATTCATAGCATGTATCATGGTAAGCAGTGTCAAAGTGATGTAAGGTATATGAAGACAGGTCCTTTAATGGGGCAATAAGCATTATATATAGTTTATATTGGTGTTTGTTTCGCTCATGGTGATCCCTGTTTACCCACTAATTTATTTACAACTACATCACTGAGAACGACTGACTGTCTTAAAACCACAGACATACACTGCAAAATGTCCATCTTAACAAGTCGTTTAGTCTAGTGTGGAGTCTTAAAATCCTGTTTTCCTTTAAACAAATGAAAATAAATCCTCCGATGGAGTGACATAATTTCACTTGGTTCCTGTGCCGTTTCAACAAGCGAAACAAGTGACAGTATTTTGAAATATGCCTGATCACTCCACTAGTATCAGGATGATGTCTCTTGGTTTAATTTTTTCATGATATCCAGAAAAATCTTGAAGCAAGTTGATCTGCGTTAGAAACAGGTAACATCACCTCATCCCATCACCATCTTTTCCACTTGTTTTAAGAAGAATAACATTATAAGACTCAATACTAGACTAAATGGCTTGGTAAGATGAATACATTTGTCACAGTGCATGATCAAATTTCTGCCTCCATCCCTGACCCCAGGCCTGACAGGGAAAACGAGTGTCCACTCCACAGCCCCCCTCTGCACCTCCTGGAATCTGAAAGAGAGTACCAACACCAGTCGCTAGGGGGCGACGTTGGCTTCTGTAACACTCGGAGAGAGAGGGAGAAAGACAGAGAGAGAGAGAGAGAGGGAGAGAGAGAGAGAGAGAGGGTCTTGTGCGCTCTGCTCTGAGATCCTACTCCAGTGTCAGCTCGATTCAGTCACACAGCTCCAGCTCAGACATGGATGGAAATTCATCTAACGTCTCCTCTTTGTTTCTTATGACTTGTATGATGAGATGCAGAATCGCATATCACTCGCGGTTTAATCCACTCCACAATGGGCACGTCGGTTTGCATTACGGGCAATATTGTTGCGCGCTGTCTATTACATTTGGAATTAGAGACTTATGCTAATTAGCTTCAATTACGCTCTTTTTCATCTATTTGTCATCATCTTCCAAATGGTTCGCAAGTAGTTAGACGCCCCACTATTTGTATCTCCGTGATAACCGTTTCATTTGCATATTAATTTACGCTTTATGAATTAAATTAGTGCATGATGCAATTGCATTACAGTTAAGGCCAGGGTGTGAGGGGTTAATGATGAAAAAAGGGAAGATGGGGGAACTAATAGGCTCCAGGCTATTAGCAACACGGTAGGCCTAATGTATGACGCTTCATTACACTGAATTAAAGTAAGTCATGTGTGATCCTGGTCTGATGGCCCCTTGTATCATAATGATACCCACTTCCAAACAAAACTGTGGAAAATATTATATAATTAAAGATATGTCATCATTTATTCCATTGTGCCCAGTTTTGTGTTTCTCTCAGAGAGAGCGAGAGAGAGAGAGAGAGAGAGAGAGCAGGCAACTGGATGGACACGGCGCTGTGGGGTATTGCGTCACTAGCTGTCTTTACTTGCGCAGGCTCTTTGCATGGTGGTCTTTGGCTGTGGGCACAGTTGTTTCATTCTCTGACTCATGCATTGGTAGAGCTATCCTTTCATACCAAACTGTTGAAATAATTGCGTCAAGGGCATCCTTATCCTTATGAGGGTCATAGGCAAGGGATTTTCTTTAGCAGCCTAACTAGCTGAAGGTCCAATATCAGCATCATGACATATAAAGGTAGTTTCTCCAATATAACCTTTTTCCTAAAACACCGGCACCTCCATGGAAGCTGTGCGCCCCGGCTATATTATCTGCACACAACTCCGCCGATTCCAACTGTCGCACACTATTAGACTTTTTTAATTCACTGGATGTGTAAAACATTTAATTTCCCTGCTATAACTGAGGCTCGGCCCGGAGGAGAGAAGGGAGAAGAGGAGAGGAGCGCAGCGGCACTTTACTGGTTGTTTTATTACAAGGGCCCGATGTGTGCACTGGCTGGCGTTGCAGAGCCCCAATCAGGTGCCATCGCACCCGGTGTTTGCGAATACCATTGGCTGGTGGGGAAAGGAGCTGTGCGCAAAACCAACCCCGCTCCTCACACTCGCCTTACAGAAGCCGAGCTGAGAACATCATCCGCTTTGAGCGCTTAGGGCGCAGTGATTACATACTGACGAAAAGAGATAGGCTAGAGAGAAAGTCCTGTTATTCTCCATTCTTTATTTACAAGTAGCATTCATTTGGCGTACTATAGATTGCATGGTGCTTTTATCGGAGTTTTTGGTTTCTTTTTTTCTACTCGTGTGGGATTTCCTATTTTGTTTGTGACTTTATATGAGGGGGCAGTCTGTTCAGTGCACAAGGAGTGTTGGCTATGCGTCCTGGCTCTAGCCTGCAATGTTTGCGCTGACGCCAAAACTCACAGACCGGCGCAGAATTGATTAAAACAGAGAAGCTCGGATCAAATGGCTGTGTTTCTCACAACTGAAACGGCACAATGTTCCACTGACCCAAGGCAGAGGAGGGGATTTTCAGAATTGGACAGCCTTGTTGCTGTTAATTCCATTGCCTTTTTACGGACAGAGGAAGCGGGAGATGCTCATTTCTGGTAAGAAAAAGGAATAATACATTTTTCGTCTCCAAGTGCACTTTGAGAGAGGGAGAGGAGATGATTTGGTTAATATTCCTCCTCTCCATCCTGGATGGAGCTGTCTCCCAGCTACATTACTCCGTTCCAGAGGAGCAGGAGCCCGGCTCTGTGGTTGGGAATATTGCAGAGGATTTGGGGCTGGACATTACCAAACTTTCCACTCGCCGCTTCCAGACGGTGCCCAGTTCGCGGACGCCGTATCTGGAGGTGAACTTAGAAAATGGTGCGCTCGTGGTGAAGGAGAAAATTGACCGGGAAGAGATCTGTAGGCAGGCCACCCCGTGCCTATTGCACCTGGAGGTGTTTCTGGAGAACCCGCTGGAGCTCTTTCGGGTGGAGATCGAGGTGATGGATATCAATGACAATCCACCCAGCTTCCCCGAGACGGACATTTCCGTGGAGATATCGGAGAGTGCCATCCCCGGGACCCGTTTCCCGGTGGAAAATGCCTTCGACCCGGACGTGGGCACGAACGCGCTCAGCACCTATGCCATAACGAACAATAATTATTTTTACCTGGACGTTCAGACACAGAGCGATGGGAACAAGTTCGCTGAGCTGGTGCTGGAGAAGCCACTGGACCGGGAGCAGCAAGCAGTGCACCGGTATGTGCTGACGGCGGTGGACGGGGGTATCCCGCAGCGGACCGGGACGGCTCTCCTGGTTGTTAAAGTTCTGGACTCTAATGATAACGCGCCCACCTTTGACCAGTCGGTGTATACGGTAAACCTACGGGAAAACTCCCCCGTGGGCACCCTGATCATTCAGCTCAATGCCACGGATGTTGATGAGGGACAAAACGGGGAGATAGTTTATTCTTTCAGCAATCATAATGCCCCACGGATAAAGGACTTATTCAATATCGACGCCAGAACGGGAAGGATAGAGGTGGCGGGTGAGGTGGACTATGAAGAGAGCAATACGCACCAGATTTATGTCCAGGCGAAAGACCTGGGGGCTAATGCGGTCCCCGCGCACTGCAAAGTGCTGGTCAAACTCGTGGACGTGAACGACAACACACCAGAGATCGGTTTCAGCACCGTGACTGAGTCTGTGAGCGAGCAGGATGCCCCGGGCACTGTGATAGCACTTTTCAGTGTCTCCGACCGCGACTCGGGCGACAATGGGCAGATGAGCTGTGAGATATTAGGAGATGTTCCTTTCAAACTTAAATCGTCTTTTAAAAACTACTACACCATCGTGACAGACGGACCGCTGGACAGGGAGAGCACAGACTCATACACCATCACTGTGGTAGCCAAAGACAAGGGGCAGCCCTCGCTCGCCACCAGCAAGTCCATTAAAGTGCACGTCTCAGACGAGAATGACAATGCTCCCCGCTTCACCCAGGCTGTTTATGATGTGTACGTGACCGAGAATAACGTACCCGGTGCATTCATCCATGCGGTGAGCGCTTTGGACCCCGACATAGGGCAGAACGCCCTCATTACCTACTCCATATTGGAGTGTGATATCCAGGGCATGTCTGTGGAAACCTATGTGTCAATCAATCAGGACACTGGTTACCTTTACGCGCTGCGATCATTTGATTATGAGCAGCTGAAGGAGTTCAGCTTCATGGTCCAGGCTAAGGACTCGGGCACCGCCGAGCTCTTCTCCAACGCTACTGTAAATGTTATAATCGTGGACCAAAATGACAACTCTCCCGCCGTGATAGCCCCTATCGGTAAAAATGGCACAGCCAAAGAGCACCTACCGCGGTCAGCAGAGCCCGGCTACCTGGTGACGCGCATCGTGGCCATGGATGCTGATGATGGCGAGAACGCACGGCTGTCCTATAGCATCCTGCGAGGCAACGAGATGGGGATGTTCCGCATGGACTGGAGGACAGGGGAGCTGAGGACAGCCCGCAGGGTTTCTCCCAAACGGGACCCCCAGGGCTACTATGACCTGCTGATCGAAGTGAGGGACCACGGCCAGCCCCCCCTCTCCTCCTCCGCAAGTGTCAGTGTTATTTTAGTGGACAGCGTAGTAGAAGGCCGCAGCGGAGACCGTGGCTCGCCCTCCAAGTCCAAGGAAACCTCCTTAGACCTCACCCTCATTCTCATCATAGCCCTGGGCTCCGTTTCCTTCATCTTCCTCTTGGCCATGATCGTACTGGCCGTGCGCTGTCAGAAGGACAAGAAACTGAACCTGTACACGTGCCTGCTGGCCGGTGACTGCTGCCTGTGCTGCGGCTCGTGCTGCAGCAGGCAGGCGCGCGGCCGGAAGCAGAAGAAGCTGAGTAAATCCGACATCATGCTGGTTCAGAGCACCAACGTGACGTCAGGGGTCGGGCCCGTAGGGCAGGTGCCCGTGGAGGAGTCCGGTGTGGGTGGCGTGGGAGGGGGGTTCGGGTCTCACCACCACCAGAACCAGAATTCCTACTGCTACCAGGTGTGTCTGACACCGGAGTCCGCCAAAACGGATCTGATGTTCCTCAAACCGTGCAGCCCCTCCCGCAGCACCGACACAGACCACACCAACCCCTGCGGCGCCATTGTCACGGGCTACAGTGACCAACAACCGGACATCATATCTAATGGCAGTATTCTCTCTAATGAGGTAAGAGAAGCCTGAGTCAGCGTTTGTCGCCCAGGGGCCCCTTTTACTCTTCTTTAGATGTGTTAGAAGTGCAGAAAAGTGGTAAAAACAACTGTGATTCTAAGGGTTAATGTTTACCACCGACTAGCTTTACAGACCCTGTCAATCAATAGTGATCCCTATTTTATGTCAGAGCAATAATCTGGGGGAATCTAGTAGATCAGCAAAAGTCTCCGAGATGGAAATGGGATGTGCTATTGGACAGGCTGTTCTGTTCAGTGGCCCATGATCACCATCATGCGTAATGGTGATTGGATAGATGTCAATTGTTAAATCTCATGTGGCCTTTTAGCTTTGCTCGCAATAGACCGCTGTAACAGCTTTATATCATGTGCAATAGCCTGTTAACTTGCATGTGTGACAGACCTATTGTCCATGGGCAAAGAGTGACTATAATCTTTCAGTCAGACCTCCCTCAGGTGCTCTTTCTTTACGGAAAATAAATGATCTTTCCCACTGACTTAAGCCACAATAGAATTAGTGGAGGTCCAAAGGGGGTGATTACAAATCAATATGAGGAGAGCAAGGCAAAGGCTGTGTGATGTAGACCCGATCACCTGTGGTATGATAATTAATATGTTCACGCATCAATTTGAGGTCACTCGACATGTATGGGCTTCCCAAGCTTTTTTTTTTTTTTTGCTGGGGGATGGGGGTTATTCATGAAGCCATGTATTATATTTTTGCCTCTTTCTGTTATGCCTATATATTTTGTGTTATTCGTTTAATTGCCTTGGCCTATATTAATTTTTTTCTTTATTTTATTCGAGGCCAATTCTCTATTTTGTTTAAAGAGAGAAATCCAAAACAGGCATATTGATTTGGGCGTCAGTTGGGTATGGCAAGGTGTGGCACTCGTCATTCTTTAGTCTCAGTGAGCCAAAATTCAATCTTGGGAAATAAAAAAAAAAAAAAAAAGGGAGCATTCAAGACCAATGTTCCCTACAAGCTGTGTGTGTGAGCAAGATGGTGGTGATCTACGTCTAACAGTTTATCACATTTACCAAATTATATTTTGTATCATAAGTAATTGCTCCACTTGTCTCCAAGAAATTTAGTGGATTTATCCCTAAGCGAGTTTCGAAGTTTTGGTGGGAAATTATATTAGACGAAGGGACTTTGCCATGCCTAATAGATGGATGACTCGATGCCCCTGGTTTGTTTTCAGCGTGTGCGTTCTGCTCGGGGAGCTGTGGAGTCGGGCTTTTGGTTGTTTGCGGTGTGGCTGGAGTGGAGCCAGACAGCCAGTCAGTCAGTCTTGCCTTTCCTGCGCGTTAAGTATGCCGCGCACGGCCCAGCACGGCAGCACCGCGAACAAAGGTTGTTCAGTCTCAGCGTCGGGCGGCTCAATCATTTACGCATTCAATCGCCTCCCTAACCCACTCTCCTCTGCTCTCGTCTCCTCTCCCCAACTCACTCACTGAGTGGATGCGCGCACTGCCGATACTCTTATGCCACTCTTCCTACCGCAGTTACATGTTGCCCCCCCCCCCGCATAGTATGCACGGATGGTCACTTATGTTTCTCTCATCCAATAGTGGATGCACCCACACGCACTAATTTGTCAAATTAGTCATTTACAACATGGACAAATATTTTTTATTGGCGTCAGTGATGGTGTGAAAGTAAAAATGACTTCTCTGTGGATGTATCAGCATAGGCCTAGGCCTACTGAAGGCTATCACCACCTGTTTTTTTTGTGTGGTTTTATGTGTCTTTAAGTAATAAAATGTGCATTGTGGTTTCTAGACAAAACACCAACGAGCAGAACTCAGCTATCTGGTGGACAGACCCAGACGTGTCAACAGGTAAGGACAAGGACACACACACTCAGCACTGCCACTGTCACACACTGTCCACAGCCTCACTAATGGCATTGCTCATGTTTAAGCCACATATCATTTTCAGAAAATGCCCGTAACATCCCATAGGCCTCACGGATCTACAGCCTAATCACATATCTATAAAATTCTATATTACACCCAGCAATATGAATGCCATATATTCCACATCATTAATTGTGGCTTGGAGAGGCTACATGGTTCCCAATATATCCATAACGTTCATCTTCAATTTGGCCTCAGTCCCATAACTGACAGTGCAGTGCCTATTAAAGCCCTGATGCTGGATTTCATTACATGCCATGTGTAACATCCAATTTAGACACTTGACGGCCACCGTGACTGTATTAATGTGGTGACGGTTTCTGACTCTTTCTCTCTCTCTCTCTCTCCCTCCTGTCCCCTCATTTAATCATCCTTCTCTCCCTCCATCATCCCACCTTTCCCCCATCTTCCCAATATCGTATCTCTACCTCTCTCTGCCTCATCCATTCTTTTCATACCACACATCCATCTCTCTCTCTCTCTCTCTCTCTCTTTTTTTTTTTTCTCTTCTCTCCCTCTGACCCTACCCTCTGTACTCTCTACGCCCATCCTTTGATTTTATCATCTCCTCCTCCCTCTCGCTTTTCTGCTACTTCCAGTTCGGCATTCCAAGAAGCAGACATTGTCAGTTCCAAAGACAGCGGTCACGGTGACAGTGAGCAGGGTGACAGCGACCACGACGCCACCAACCGGGGTCATTCGGCCGGTAAGCTCCCCACATCATATAATTACTCTGTCATTTCAGTCCCCCCCCTCCCTTCGCTTCAGTGGCGTGTTTGTGAACGGGATAATACTGGATTGTTGGTGCGGACCGGTGACTTTTAATTTCCTTAATTTGAGAGTGTGCGAAGGACTGGGCTCAGGCCGCCGGCTGGCTGGCATGAATGCCGAACAGCCCAGAGGTGTTGATTGTATTTCACACCAGGGTGAAAGGGAGAAATATTTGGGGAAATATACACTCCCACCTCGCTCTCTCTCTCTCTCGCTCTCTCTCTCTCTATTTTCCCTTTTCCTGTCTCTCTTACCAACTGCTGCCGTTTCACCCTGAGGTGCTGAATGGACAGCGACTCGCAGGGAGGCAGTGTGAGTTCTACAGGGCTTTAGTGGCTCAAATCAATAGGTTCACTCGGCTGAAAGGAAAAGGCATGGAAGCTGAATTGATATAATGAGATGCATTTCAATCAGTTCTATGAATCAACGCAGTTGGTGGATTGTAGTGCCTGTGTTGGGTAAAGATCCAGCTGATCAAGCGCGTTTGGCATTTTTTTTGCACTCTTTTTTTTTGTTAGGCCAAAACGTACTGGATTGTAGTTTTGATGGGAGTGAAAGCAAAGATTTTCCCTACGTGTGCAAGGAGAGAAACGCAAATGTGCTCTCACTTTGGAGCAATGTGCTTCAAAATCTCCTCCCTCCCACCACCAACATATGCGCGCGCACACACACACACACACACACACATACACACACACACACACACACACACACACACACACACACACACACACACATAGCAGCTTCAAGTTTATTTACTGGCTCTTATTTCTATTCTGGACATTACAGTGCAGTGGATTTTTTTAGACAAGGCTTTAGGTCTTATCATAAGCCTTCCCTTGTTCTTTCCAAAATTCTATTAGGTTAGTACCTGTTTATTGATCAAAGCAGAGTCAGACAAAAAGTGGAGCAATACAAAATCTCATTTCATATTGAATTGCCCTTTCCTTCTGAGGGATTGTTCCACACGGCCCATGTAAGACCCCTGTCTAGACAGGAGCCCGCCAAATACCATATTAGTGCTGGGAATACAAATAGAGCAGATTAGATAGGCGATGTAGGATAGTGAATGGTCCTGATCGGACACCATGGTGTTTGACATTATTAATGAACCAAACCAAAATTGAGATCCAATATTTAGTCCTGGTAGTAGCACTTCTACCCTCGCTGATGAAACAAGCTAGGAAGGTCAAACTGCACAAGACCGAAATTGCAACACTTGAAGAAATCCAAGGCTCCCGTCTTTATCAAGAATAAATGGTTTACTGAAATATCAACATTGGTGTTTAAATATATATTTTTTATTGAGATTATCTGGCTCAGGTAGAGTTGGAGCTTTTTTTTTAACCATTTCTGCATTGCTACACAATAGACTAGAGAGAGAATTCATAGAGGAGATAAAAACAGACAGGAAAGAGAAGGTTGAAGTGAAACCACAACAAAATGAGCACATAATATGCACCTTAGCCCATTGAGCCCACAGGACACCCCAGAGTTGAAACTTCTATTGAGACGTGGCCCTGGCACGATTTAGATTTTTTGTGGTATCATTTTCTTATATGGAAAATCGCATTTACTCCCTTCATATCTTCTTCCTTCCAGTGATGGTCTGCCAGCATGTTCACAGGTATAAAAGTATAAACCAACAGTGTGGCTTGTCAGCTTTTTGCTGTGAGCATGTTCATTTGGCACTGGCCTAGGAGTGTACGCGGTTGGTGCTGTACAGTGTATTTCATATGAGGGACGAACATTTGTTTCTCGTGTTGGAGTTAGAAGGGAACAGCTTACCACTCCATAGGAGGTAATATCACACGACTGGTATTTTGGAAAGAGAGACACTTGTGTTTCACAGGCTTCTGTAAACAAAACCAGACGGTGTGTGTGTGTGTGTGTGTGTGTGTGTGTGTGTGTGTGCGCGCACCGTGTGTGAAGGTATACCATTGTCAGATTTAATATGTAGGCGTACACGAGTTTCACTGTATGTAGGTGTATGTCTGCTTGTGTGTGTGTTCTTTGTGTGTAGGAGAGAACTAGGCTATAGCTGATGATGTTTGTATTGAAAGGGAGTTCTCCTCTGAGACGGTGCTTTGGGAAGCTTAAATGAGATTCCGTTTAAGAGGAGAGAGTGGTAGGCAGTACTTGGCACTCATCCAGGTGCATACTGCCTCTATACAGCCAACTAATACCCAAGGCTCATGTGTGTCTCGTTGTGTGTGTGTGTGTGTGTGTGTGACTCTATGACTATGTGAATAAGGATGAGAATACAGCTGCTTGTCTCGTGTGTTGTATGCTATGCGTGTGCGTTGGTGTGTGCATTTGCCTATACATGTGTTTGTGCTGAATGCATGTGCTCCAGCTGCACATAAAGGTGTGAGAGGGCCAAACTGTACAAGTGTGAGCGAAGACTACGCATAGACCACATGTAATTTTTTATGCATGTGTGCATGGCATGTGTGTGTCCGTGTGTGTGTGTGTGTGTTTGCCTGGTTTGTGGCAGGGTCTCATCCTTCATTCTGTCTCCCCCACACGTTGGCTCTCTGCAACACTCGGCTGATCAGTAATTCATTTCCAGAACCTTTGCATAGCAATTATCAAAGGAGGGTTAGAGGCAAGGATTCCTCACGGGACGGCAACGGCACACTCTCCCTTTTGGTGCACCTCGGAATATTTCAAATCAAGGGAAAACCATTTCCAGTTGGCATATCATCAACTACACCTGCTGTAGCTTCCCGCTCGGCCGCTCGCCTGACACTTTAGAAAATAAGTCTCCTGACGTGGTTTTAAATCAAAGGGACACTGCCTGTGAGGCTGGGATATCACCGGATACCTTTAAAAAGTGGGCAAATGGCTTTTCTGAAAGCGGCGTGTCTGGAGTGGGGCACTGCTGTGTCAGGAGCCAAAGCACTATTGATTGACTACCCGACCTAATTCCCAACACTTTAACCTTTTTTAGGTTGTTTGATTCAAATTAGACACTGTTTTCCTCATTATTCCCCTCATCATCCTAATAGGAGGTGGCGGCTGGAGTGCGAGAGCAAAACAAAAGGTGACAGATAAGAGAGAAGAGAGGATAAAATATTCATCAGTGAAAAGATTTGGAGTCTTTGAAACCTTGGAGGAGATGTGGAAGTCTGCGTGGCGGGTGGGGGACTGGAAATGATCATTATCTTGACGTTTGTTTTGGAGAGAACAACAGCCGTGACAAATGGGACAATTAAATCACCGTGGCAACGGTGTATTAGATGGCTGATTATGAATTAGTGGCGGGTGGCGTGTTGCGGGTTCCCACGTCAGTGAGCTGTCAGAGGAATTTAACACACAGCATTTTGAAACATCCCTCTCTCAGGCCATAGACACTAACATCACCAGGGGCAGCTGTGGAGTGACCAGCTGCTAGAGATATATAACTTTATGTCAATATAAGGGGAAATCGTGGTTCCGCAAAGTGGGTGGATTAATCATAGATTTCATAGACCTGTAATGCTCTTTGACCGAGTAATTTATCAGAATATTTGGATTTATGTAACATGCCTTTCACGGCTCAAATTGATAAATTTTATTGCCTAGTTATTACATTATTCTCCATGACGTCTTTACAGTATGGCTGAGGATGGTGGGGGAGTGTATTCACTTGGACTTACAGAATTCTGAGTGAAAATGGATTGAAATCACAGCTCTGTGCTTGCAATAAGAACATGTATCCCTAATGATTTGTCAACAGACTGAAATGTTTTTGTGGAGCATGTGAATAGAATGTGCTTTCTCAATGAACTGAATAGCAAGTGAAGTGTTCCCAACCCTGAGATGGATGAATAAAAGACATAAGCCTTCTTCTCTTGCCATACCAGTAGGTATGAATACGCCTAGAATGAGCTGGAGCATCAAAGTCGGTGAGTGAAAAAGATGCATTCTCATTCCCTCAGACAAGGCCTCGGTTATTTATTTCTGAAGTGAGACATGAGCCAATAAGATCAATGGAAATCTCTTGCAAAATCCTGGGAGACATAAAAAGGCTTTGGCCACTAGTAAAATACACAGAATCCATTCTGGCTAGGGACTGAGCGAAACTGAACATCTGCTCCAGCCAGTCTGCAATGCTAAACTTCCCACCAAAACCATGCACTGTGTGATATTAACCTATGGGTTGGTATATCTCAAGACAAGCACAGATGTCTGGGAATCTGATCTGCGAACAACGGCTTTAGTCGCATTGTTCACTCATATAATGCAAGACAACAACACACTATCTACCTTACTTTTTGTCGTATTTAGTCCTTTACACCACAGAAGTATAGCAAAACGCATTCAAGGGCTTGAGCAACACCCATGGATTCTGAACAATCAGCAGAGCTTATGGTGCAGTCAGCTGCTCTCAGTGTTTACACTCTTGATGTCCATGGTATAGTGAGGCCAAGGCTATGTAGCTTGTTGCATTCAAAAGAAAGCGTGTAAACCAGATATCAATAATCAGTGGTCATCCAGACCCTTTTCTCTAATAATGTATAATGGGTGATATCATTCAAAGAAGACATTGTTATGGCAAGCAGCCATCTTGAATCTCCTTCTCAGCCTAGTTGCTCTGTGGCAAACATGGAAAATGGAAGCTGCCCCTGAGAGACTCAGAGCTATCGCTCTGTCTGTCATCACTGCATATGGTAGGAGCCATCTTCATCCGTTTTGGCCCTGGGAGGTCTCTGGTTTACTCATCACCGTCCCACTGGCCAACTCATGTAAGGGAGCTACGCTACTCCCCTGCCTTTCTGAGTTGCTGTCCAAATATTGACGTTTTGTGTCTGTATTCTCTCAGGAGCACCAGAGGACAAGATGAAAAACAATGGTATGGAGAGAAGACACCCTTTACCTGAAGAGTGTATTTCTGAGGGAAAAAGAAAGAGAGAGAAAAAGAGAGAAAGAAATGGGCCAACAGAGACGTTTAAATAAGAGAGAGAGAATAAGAGAGAGACAGGCAGGCACACAAAGAGACAAGGAGAGGGGAGACAGAGGGACTAATAGATAGAGACAGAGAGAGCGAGACAGACACAGACAGATGAGAGAGCAGTGAGGGAGCAGCTGCAAACCTGAGTACAGGAGATATGCCCACAAAGTGAATTCAGACATGGGGCTCATGTTTTTTCCAGGATTTGTTTTCCTTCATTTCCCTGCTCCCAGTTGCTGGGTGTATGTCAGGCAATGTAATTAGTCAAATCACACTGGCTTGGGATTCCAGAAACAGGCACAGATGTAATGAAAAAAGGAGTGGGGAGAAAAAAAACAAAAAAAACAAAAAAAAACAAGAATAGAAGTGCTGATTGCTTATTAGCAAGTAGATTGTTTGTTTGCGTTGTGTACCGTTGTTGCTGCCTCCCTGTGTGTGTGTGTGTGTGCCTGTGCGTGTGTGTGTGTGTGTGTACGTGCATGCTGTTGCTGCCTGATGAGGTCACGGTGAGAGATAGGGCTGCTGGCAGGGCCTGTCATTGCCAGTCATTGTTTTGGTTGTTGTTTGCTCCTCTTGCCCGAGGAAGAAAAGGTGCTTCGCGGGGATCAACAGCCATCGATGTCGTGTGCTCATGTGTGTCCCTCTTTTCTGTTTGCTTGTGTGCATTTACATATCTCTATGTAAGAGCATATTGTTTTGCGGGCATTCGTGTTGATGTTGGTGTTCTTGAGAGTGGGCCGACAGACATAATCACAGTGTAATTTGGAGGCATCTGACAAGAGTTTCTCCAACCCTCATATACCCTGAGCAGTGACTGCTGTAGACTATATTTACACAGCCATCTCTGCAGTACAATACACCTTCATGCCTGCTTTAATAACATACTGAGATATGAAAAATTGGGAACAATCTGACCTTCCTGCCGCTCCTTTGTGTGCTCTCTGCCTACCTGCACTTGAGTTTGGTTTGGCACCTGTGCCTTGCTGCTTTTCCTGATATGTTTGTATGTTTTTATGAGCATGTGGAAGCACATGCAGTGGCCACTGTGTGTATACTGACTACTTGATCAACTCTGTGTGTATGTGCATAGGCCTAGATTTCCATCTATATCTTCAATCTTCACATATACATATACATATCTTCACATATCTGCCACTGTGTGTCTGTTTGTGTTTGTGTGTGTGTGTGTGTCTGCTTTTAGTAATAGCGGAACAGTGGTATTATCAGTAGAATAGATTTTTGTAAGCAGACCCTTTGATCTGAAGCCCTCAGCCTGAGGGAATTACAGATTACAGATTGTCCTCTTTCTTTTTTTTCTCTCTCTCTCTCTCTCTTCCTCCCTCCCTTGCTCTCCCAATGCAATGCATCCCTTTCCTCCTCTTACGCTCAAATGCTCATCTCCGCTTCTCCTCCTTTGATCATGCCATTCCGACGCTCCCACATTGTCCCAGCTTCGTTGGAAAACCGGGAAAACTGCAAATCCAATCTGCAGAAAACTAGAATGGCTGCAGGGTCTCATTATTATGATGACTCTGTTCATCTCTCTTGTTCCTGTCTTTTCCCTTTTTTTTTATCTCTCTCATACTCTTCTTTTTTCCCGTCCTCCTCTCTTTATTCTCTCTAAGAGAGTGTAATTAACATAACTGGTACCTCTTTCATGCTGGCTATGTGTGTGTGCATGAGTGTGTGTGTTATTCTATTATATCATTTCAGATGGTAATTTCATCTTTTTTATGTTCATGTTTTGTTTTTGGCAGTTGCTCAGTGTCAATTGCATGGCTTGTCAGTTTGTATAGGGATGATTGACTTAAGAGTGTGATTAAGCAGTCAGTGAATATTTTGTTAGTTTTTGTTGCACATTTCTTAAGATAATTGTAGTTTTTGTATGAGGGTGATGGAATAGGGATTCACATTTTTGTCTATTGGTGTTTGGGAGTCAATTGTGAGCCAGAGGATGTTGATGTGGAGAGGGGGTGAAATGTTTTTGCAACACCACATCGCTTTGATTGCACTTGATTGCATTTCATTCGGAATGAATGAGGTGGGGAGGAAAACAAACAATTCGCTTCATCAATGTTGGCCTTGTCTGTTTGATGAATAGCTTTTGCCGCTGTTTTTCTGCTTTCGACATTGGCAAATGATTTGCTAACTTGTGCTCTCTCTTCTGTTCTCTTTCTCTCATCTTTTCCTTCCATTTTCCCTCCTCCCCTCCAAATATCCACGCTGGCTCTCCTCTCATTCTCCCTCCACTCCTCGTCGTCATTTCACCTTACCTTCTTCCTTGCCATATCCCTTGTATCTCCGTCTCTCCCTATTCCACTTACACTCCCTCTGATTCTTTCTATCCCTCATTCGTCATGCTCTCTCCAGGTGCTGATCTGTTTTCTAACTGCACGGAGGAGTGCAAGGCCCTGGGCCACTCGGACCGCTGCTGGATGCCGTCCTTCGTACCGTCCGACGGGCGCCAGGGGCCGGACTACCGCAGCAACCTGCACGTACCCGGCATGGATGCCACGCTGCCCGACACTGAGGTACCCTCCTCCGTCGACCTCTCCGACCAACTCACCATGACCTCGTCCGCCGCCTCGTCCAACGATAGGTCATTCTCCACCTTTGGCAAGGACGGTCAAAGGTCTCAGTCACACCACAGCCTTCACCATCACCTCCATCAGCAACAGCAGCAGTACAGCTCCAGCACGCTAGAGAGGAAAGAGTATGATAGGGGGACCCTACCGTACAAACCCACCTTTCTCTGTGAGTATCAGTACGAAAGTTCCCTGGGACCCTACGACTTCAGTCTGGTCCAGTACAGATACTAGAAGGAGGGGACGATGATTCTGCCTCTTGATTCTGATCTGGACTTATTAGAATTTGTTGTTAATCAACTTCTTTCTTTCTTCTATTTTTGAGGAAATATAACTTTAAGTTTGAAATTATGGCTTTATTCTTTTGTTTTCCTTTCTTTTTGTAAATTATAAATTGTTAAATGTTAAATGTAAACCCTCTGCTTTGCTAACTCCCCCTCTCCAATACCCACTTAAAAAAATTTATATAAACCAATCCTAACCCTATTTGTTGTCTATAATCATGTTTCTTAATAAAATAATAAAAAATCTCTATTGGATTCAAAGAAAACTGCTGTGGCCAACTTTTCTTTCTTTTTCCTTTTCTCTAAATTCCCCCTCTAAATGCTCCGACTTTCCAGTCAATTAACCTTCTTATCTGATGCTCATACAAGTAAAGGTCACCAACACAAGCACACGTTAAGCTTCTATTATCATGTTCTGACAAAACAAGGATCTTTACATACCTCCAAGTTAGAAGTTAGTGTTATTAATAGTTCTAAAAATGCTATAAGTGCACAAAGAGGAAACTGATAGACCATTCAGGTTGTACATCTCTGTTCTGTTTGTTCAACAATCACAAAGAGTTGCACTCTGCATGTTGACTTCCCTACTGAATAGCTCTAAAGGTCAAACACACAGCTCATGCTTTTTCTTTTTCGACAAAGAAATAAGTCCTGTGTATTTATACTTCCTATGTGCATCAATACTTGACATAAGAGAGAGATCAGCCTGGATGTCAAATAAGACTCAGTAGAAAAAGTGATGCACTGATGTTTTGTGCAGCTTATGTAGTTTCCCAGCTGTAAAAGCCTGAAGAGGCTTCCTATTTGCAAAAAATATATTGATATCCATTGGAATAAGAAAGTTTACATCTTGCATTCCTGATTTGGGAACTGGATGTGAAGCGTTAGCAAAGGGCGGGGGTACACTTAGTATGGTTGCTGCTTTAAATTGCTTTCCAGTTCGGGCTTCCAGGTTCCCACATTACATGAATATTCTATTAGCTCTAAGAGTAGAGAATGGATTTGATATATACGCATTCAATAGTGAAGTCATTTCCAGTCAAGTCACCACCATGTTAACCACCATCCTTCATGATACTGCATGCTGACTGTGGGCTTTCCCTCAGGTAAACGATGAGCATGATGACCTTCTTTCAGTTTGCAACTTACCTAACAGAGTCAAGCACTCTGACTATTGCACATCAGGTCTTTGTAATATAATTGGTATTTAGCCTTTAGGTGCTAGAGTCTGCTTTGCTCTAAATATAGCTGCCTGTGCGTCTGCTCATCATCTCTGCCTTGCAGGGTCAGGGTAAATGCACTCCATATTCATTCACTCCAAAATGCAGATTTTTTTTTTTTTATTTAATAATTCTCCCTTTTGCCTAATCTGTTGAAATAAATTGACCCCAACCCTGCTGCTGCAACAGTTGTGTTGTTAATCAATCTGTAGAAAATATGACAACTGAACCATAGGCTGAAGCACTATGAGCCGCAAGGCTCTACTCTACTTTTAAAAATAGATTTGAATGTTACTACTGGGTACAGTAACGCTCTGTTCACCAGGGTTGCATTGATAAAGGGTTTATAAATGTTTAATTATCCATTTATAGATAATTAATGAAGCAATTAGTGCTCTGTGTATTTGCCATGCATGGGTTATTATGCAGGCACGAAATTTTGAACATCTATCTTTGCTGATGGACATGTTTAGCCCAATTCCCAAATTAGCTTTACCATTATACTGTTGAAAACCAGCCTTTAGGGTATATAAATAACTTGAGCTCAGCTCACTTCAGAGAGTCCTTTGTGGCATATATCCTTCATGAGATAGTATTTCAAGTAGATGTCACTAAAAAGTCTCGAGGGAAGGGTGTCATTTGTGTTAACGAGTGTGTTCTCTCTTCTTTCAGCCCGCAAAAGGATTTGCTAGCTCATTCCGTGTGGACCTGTCGGAGACAGCGTGAATTTCTGTACTAGACCACCGACACTGATGCTAGAGACAGCGAAATAAAACAAAACAAACAGCAACGAGGACAACAGCAACCTGTGTTAAACTTCATTATCTTGGGTGGTCAACTGTAACAGAACCTTGGCATTGGTAGCCAAGGGGGAAAGGGGAACTAAGTACTGAGTAGCTGTAAACCTCTAGATCTCTGAGGAGCAATCCAAGGCCTTATTCCTCTCAGCAGGACTGAGACTGGGGCCAAAACACCCAGCGATGTGAAGATTATGTCGTCAAAAGAAAAAAACAGAGGAGCTGTCTGAAATGAACGGAGGACTACAAAACAAGTAGAAAGGACAAAACTCGATTTTTTGTTGAATGAGGGGTTAGCAGGCAGGAGAATCCGTCCAGCCTCTAGTGATCTGTGTGTGCCTGTTTACACGAGGAGAAAACTGAACTATTGTTTCTGTACAAACTTCAACCAACGTCACACGGAACCCTTTAGCTATTTCTACAGTCACCACTAAGCCAACTGTACAGAGACTGTGTGGGGAAAGAGATCAAGAAAAAAAAAGGAGATTGAGAGTGAGAGTGAAAGTGAGAGAGTGAGAGAGAGACTGCGCGAAAGATAGACAGTGAGAGTGAGTGAGAGCGTGAGAGAGAGAGCAGATGTTGTACAGGTACGAAAAGACAAATAGAAAAAAGAGGGAGGGGGGGGATAAGCAGAGATGATGTGCATTACTATAAATTCAGTATCTCCGGTTTTTCGACTTGACTGTCTTTATATAACTTCTCTTTTTGTTTCTGTTGTTCTTTCTGTGTGGTCGAAGTGTTCAGATTCTAACGTATTCCAACTTTACAGTTACAGACTGGAACATGTGGTCCGGAGCCGGGTTCAGTCCTCTTTCAGTTTAGCCACTTCAGGAAGGAGATTTCTGTACACACAGCAGAAAAAATAAGTCATAAAACGATAGTCCTATTCAGTCTATCAACAAAGCATCATAAATGAATGTTCTCATTTCAAAAACCAGTGACTAACAGTTTCACAGTTTCAGTTTCCTTCCTGAGCTGACTGGAGAGAAAGTGAAATGACCCTTTACCGGGATGTGGTTCCCTTGACGCCATTGGCCTATACATAAACAATCAGACACATTCAGTGGTTTCTATCATGTGTGCAAAGTGTTTACTGTGCTATTTTAAAAAGCTTATAAATGAATATAAATCTATATATAAATCTATATATACGATATACTTTTTTCTGAAGACTGTGTAACCATTGGTTAGTTTCTACTCCACCATACTGTCATTCAATCTGATGATACCAAGTGCTACAAAATCAAGACTTGTATTGATTAAAAACAAGGGGGTCGCGTTGAATATAGAAATAGCGAACCCCCTCTCACACCAACCAAGGATTAAGTTGATGTTCTTATTTGATTGTTATTTTTCACCGTTTACAGACGCTGGACCTTGTTGTGTGTAGAGAAGACACCGATTCAGTTGTTTTGGCCTGTTGTGTATGTTAATAGCAGAATATGTGTTCATGTACAGGAAAGGGGACTATCACAATCGAGCTAGATATCAAAGGTTTTACAATCATACAGGAGAGGCATACGCAGAAACACATACATACAGACACACACACACACACACACACGCAGGTCAAGTGATGATAAATAAACGGTGTCATTGAAGCTCTCTAACGTGTGTTTTGTCCCACGGTGCTCCTGGGAATGATCTCCTGTAACTGATCAGAAAACAAATTACTCTGAGGACTTAGACTTAAATGGCTTTCGTTATAGTCACTGAAAAGGTGCTTTGTACAGCTTTACCTTTTATAGCCAAAGCTGAACTATTCATCCAAGAAAAGCCCTAAAAACCTCTGTGAAAAGATTTAATTTTCAAGGAACCTTCTATTACTTGCGAAAAAATCCTCATAGAGCATCTTTCATTGCTGTTATTGGTGCGTGAATTTTCATGAATGACTGAAATAATCTTTCTAACATTCAACTATTCTGGATGAAACTCAGACCAAGACATGGATTTTCAAGATGTAATCACCACTGTTGCTCTACTTTCCTCACTCCCTGACCTCAATAGCACATCAAAAAACTTTTTTGGTGCCAGTCACCCTAAGCGTATGTCGATTTCCTTCCGAAATCTCTGGCGCCGTCCCCTACATCCCAGCCCTACCCTTCTTTCCAGCGCACCCTTCATACACCCTGGCAGACGTTCACAGACACATGACAAGAAGAACGCTGGAGTCTGGATGCACCATTGCTCGTGAAGTCAGGGGGATCATGGGGGGAATCACAATGTTCCCTCTCTAACAGCCTAAAAACACAGAGAAGCTCTGTGACTGTGTCTATCACAAGATAGCCCCCAAATACACAGGGATACTTGTGACTGCTGCATGTGACTCCTCGTGTTGTGGGATTGCTCATGTGAAAGGCCCCTGGGGTTCCAGTTGAGATCTCAATCAGAAGAAAAACAATCCAGTGTGTGTGTATGTATGAGTTAGAACAGAAAGAAAGAAAGAAAGAAAGAAAGAAAGAAAGAAAACAAGTGAGCACACTGACATTCTTTCAATTAAAGAAAGTAAGAAAGAAAGCGTGAAAGTAAAGGAGCAAAGATTGAATGGAAAAGGATGAGAAGCGGAAAGACATACAGAAAAGAAGAAGGAGATGGTAAGGGCGACAGAGGTGAAGAGAGAGGACAAGAGACTAAGAGAGAGGAGAAGGTGTTCAGTTGTAGAGATAAACAGTTTAGAAAGAAAGAAAGAAAGAAAGAAAGAAAGAAAGAAAGAAAGAAGGGAAGAAAGAAAGAAGAAAGAAAGTGTGGCTACAGAGACTGAAACGGGCGAGACGACCCACAGGAGCAGACTGACATTCTATCAATGCCTGTGAGTTGACCTGATCTGCTTGTCCTTCACGGCGCCTCCATCGCAGACAGCGCGAATGAGAGTCATTACAACTGAACCATCTTGTCCATCTTTTCTCCTCTCTCCATACAAGGTTGAGTGAGGCGACCTAACTGTCTGTCTGGGCCTCCGTGCCTGTCCCTCATATTCTTCCCCGGCAGACGCACTTCATTACTCTGGCTAAATAGACTTTCAAGAGACCCCATCAGCCATCATTTACACAGCCAGGCCCTATCACCTTTCACCACGGCCGCCTAATCAGACATACACACCCTGTCATACACACATGCAGCACGAAAACAAGTGCCCATGGACACACACCACGCACCCACACACATATCGCTATCCTTTGCCCTCTTATCCGTAGCCACCCCATCAGTCAACATGCACGCACGCACGCACGCACACACACAGACATCCTTGGTCTCTTTTCCCCAGCCACCTCATCAGGCCAGAGCAGACAGCTATTACAATGTGCGCTGCAGTGCCCATTTCTCCCCCCATCTCTTCCCTTATCTGCTGGCTGGCTTGCTCTGCAACAACCTATTGACCTGAGGCCTCGACTTGCTGCCCCGCTGACCTGAGCGCACAGTATTTGCGTTTAACTGGATGCCTGCATACAAGTCAAGTTTTTTTTTTTTTTTATATATAGATCCTCATCACAAAAAGCATGTCTCAAAGGACTTTACAAAGAATGAGCCAACCTATATCTCACAAAAGCCAGTCACAAAACAAAATTATGCAATACAGCATACAACAAACAAAAACACGAGGACACAAAACTAAGCACAAGCAAAGATATAGACATAAAGACATAACAGCCCTACCTAACCTACCTACCATAGCCTAGCCTAACCCACCAGCAAACTTACAGAATAGAAGAAAATCAAAGAAAAAAAATATATGAAAAAACTTCCAAAATCCCTTATTAAAAAAACAAAATAAAGGAAGAAACCTTGGGCGGGCCAATTCAAACAGGGATCCCCCACCAGGACCACTGAGCGTGTGGTGCCGGGGCAAAACAATAAAATAGACAATAACATGGACGATGACAATGAGATGAGAAAGTAAATACAGCCTCCAGTCTTTCCACCCACCCAATTCATTTTATTTATTTCACCTCAGGCAAGGTAGAGACAGGAGAGTATTGTTTGCCATCTGGTCCAAATGGTGTTCTGGACTCCGTCTGCGTGTCAACTTTAACCTTTAACTCCATGATGTCACAACATGTTATGTCACTGGTCAACAGGAATGGGGTCAGCATCAGTCCACTTTAGTACAATCAATTCACTACAATCAAAGAAAGCATATTCTAACAGCAATTCATGTAAAAAAAAAAAACCCAAAAACATTGGTTGCTATATGTCAATATGAATGCATGATGAAGCATAGGTCCGAAGATTAAACATTTTTAATTAATCCACTTCTTGAATTGACTCTATTGAAAGTGAATGGGTTCAAAGTCAGGACAAAACATTTTTTAATTACATTTTTAATTAAACACAACATGGTTAATTAATCCACCGTGTGGTTTGAGTCAATTGAAAGTGAACAGTGTCACAAGCAGTCCTCCGTTTATTCATTTTGTTTGTAGTTTGCTCTAGAGTTTAAGTCACATGAAAGATGCTCTGTCGTCATGGATACACTTTGACCTTAAAGCCCATCAGGACTGGACTGCAACTCGTACAGTCTGATTATTCTGCATAGGTATGGACATACTGTACCAGCAAGCTATAAAGTACAAAATGACCTTCATCTGTGCTAATTTTATCTGCTCCCAGAATGAATAGGAGCCAGGTAATTCAGTTTCCCAAAATAATTTTCTCCATGCCATTCATTCCATAGTCACCACTATCTACACATATCTGTTCCAAGCATGTCTCTCACACCTCATATACGTCTGCAGATTGACAAATAGTCTGCCTTGCATATCAGAAGACATTAGTACAATATATTCGATCTGTGTCTCGCCTTAATCCTTTTAAGGCCAATATTATCTCTGCAACACATCATTCTACATTTTAATATTTTAGTTTGTTCATTTCATCTCCGGTGAAAGTGTAAAGGGGAAGGTCTTAATTTGCATCGATCATGATATATTAAATTTAATAATGGAAAATGTAATGTCAAATTTGAGACATTTGGGGTTTGGCCCTCAGAGATCCATATGCATTATTTTCTCCTAACTAATGTGCTGCCACAAAAAAGTAACTTTAATTGAGATTTTAATTATATTAAATATATTAACATAATGTATGTAATAGGGCGATTATGAATACAAAGATAGAATATATCACTCTTCTGGGCTCTTTCATTCCGGGGCACAAAATCAGAACAATTTCGGTCTAGACCATCACAACACAGCTACCCCCCCTCCCCTTCCCTTAACATCACACAAACACACACACACATGCACACACACACACACACGCACATGCACACAGCCTGAAACGCTTAGCCTGAGGCCACCATTCTCTCTCATGCTCCACTGTGGACAGGAAGTAGTGAGTTGGTAACCCGGGGTGACGGAATCAGGCCTCTGACTCACACCCTGACCTCAAGCGGGGAACGACCCGGTAGAGGACAGACCTCAGCCTGCAGCGCTAGGCTAACACAACGTGGCCAACATAGACAAACAGCTAATCAAAAAGCTAGCCAGTAGAGTAGTGCCTCAAAGCACAGCATGACTACTATAAAAGAACAATAAATAACATCACTGAGAGCATCACAGGCTGCGTGCAAAGCAAAAGAGGTTAGGGTTAATACTGTTATGTTAGTGGAACAAGAAGACAGTCTTTAACTGAATCCTGAGTTAACTGAATCAACAACAATTACTGTGGATCATAGAAAACAGTGAAAAATGGTTTGCTACTTGACTGCCAAGCATACTGCTGCATAATAAGACAAAGCCAATGGAGACTGAGCTAAGCTAGGTAAATACAAGCCACAAAAGACAACAACAGAGAATGCCTGCCTCTTACCCAGCTGTCACAAAAACAGCTAAAAATAGCAACAGGAAAAGCTGAACAGAGAATACCTGACCAGTTGGAAAAACACACACACACAAAAAAAAAAAAGAGTTCAGTTTGAGGAAAGAAAAATGCCTGAGTTGCTGAGTCAAAGCCTGGCATTCTTTCAAGGCAATGTGTCAGGCAGGGGCAGAAGAGGGCACAGAGGTCTGATGTAGGGTGGTGTAAGAACCAAGCCGGGACCCCCTAGAGACCGGCCTTATCTGATGCCTTGTCTTTGGTCCCCCCCCCACCTCCCACCTCCGCAGATGCAGGTGCAGAGATGTTAAGTGAAACACAAGGGTAGGGTTCTTTTTTTCCTTGCCCCCTCAGAACGTAGAACACCTGGTCTCCAAAGAGGGGAAGGAGGGGAGAAAGGGGAGGGGATGATCTTGCGATAGCCAAACCCCTTTTGTTCGCTCTATATGTCTGCCTCTTTCCCCATCTCTCTTTTCTTTCAACCCTCCTCAAACTCAAGCCCTCCCTCCTTCCTGCCCTCCCTCGTCTCTCGTTCCGCTGTCTAGCTCTCAGCTGTCAGGCTGAGAAATGGCAGGCGAGACAGGGGTCTTCTGCCTGGGGAGATGGGCAAGAGAGAACAGAGGCCTCCAGACACACACACACACACACACACACACATAAATACACATACAATCCAGACCTGCCAACCTGTGCACATTTTGCGTAACAGTTCTGCATTTTGACATCAAGCATGCTGTTAGGAGTTGGTACTCTAAGCCAAAGGAGACTTTTTTTTTTTACTTAACTGATAAAACATTGAAGCTGAGACATGAAGCTGGGATGACAGAAAATTCTGTGATGTAATTTTCCCAGCGGATCAGCACTCTTGACTTTAGTGTGTCCCTCCTCCCTCCCTCCTGACATTGGCCTTGCATTCACATGTTATTGAATACACTGGAAAAACAAATTTCCTATTTGGGAATTTTACATGTACTCTAATCAAAGTTGGATCGAAGTCAGAATGTCTGAGAAAATTTTGCTACCTGAGTTTCCAAGTTATGATGCAATGATAACCTTTAACCTTCTATACACATACATGCACACTAACCAAATTAACCATCGTAACCTTTTTAAAGCAAGAAGCAGCCACATACACTCCATCTTTTACAGGACTGCCATGGTTGTTTATCGTTTGTCTTCCAGGTTTGATTTTCTGACAGAATTACATGTAATTGCAATGCCGTTTAGCAGCTTACGTTCCAGATGTCGGACCTTCCCACCAACATATGAACACACAATCAGTCCCCCCTCTCACTCTCTAGGGCTACGTCCCAAAGGAGGCAGCTAGTGGAGGCCGTTTGGACAGTTTATTTGCTACTCCATCATCAAAAATGGATGTTTTCTATTGATGAAGTGGCCCTATAACAACTAGCCCAAGCCCACAATATGACTCATAAGATAGGATAAACCTGTGCATCCTCTTCCCAAGGAGCCTTCAGGAGCGGCTTCTCTCATCTCCTCCACTATTGGGACAGCAAGCAACATGGTGGCACCAACATCAAAGGAGGAGGTAGTGGAGGGAAGGAGGAGTGATTTTTGGAGCTTTTGGCATGTACCATAAGTCTTTCTCAATATGTGGTCTTGTGTCCTCCATGATGCATTTGATGTAATATTTATCTTCCAAAGTATGATTTCTGAATGCTGAGGACTGAGGATCGATAAAGATCCTGGAAGTTAACTTGCCAGCCAAGGATGTATTGGTTGGTGATCTGGCCGACGAGAATGAATGGGAAGCCCTTAGATTAATTGTGAGAATGATGCATCGTGTCCAAACAGCGCCATTGTCTATGGTACGGAGCTGGTTGAAACAGCTGGGAAAATGCACAAAACCTCAAGCACACTGTCCATCTCTGTCACTGTGTTTTGTGTTCTCACAGTCTTGAGAAATTTGGTTCTCCCGAATGCAACTTGGGAAGATCGTTCTCCACGAGGACACAACTATTTACTTTTTTAAAATTTGATTTGCTACAAATTCCTGACATGAGCTGGGAATTTAATGCAGTTTGCCGCAGTTGAAGGTAAGTGTATACGCCCATCCACCACACCAACCATAATGCCCTTGCTTGCCACTGCACAATTTCAATGTCAACCTAATACTTGCTTCTAGGCATATCTCCTTCACTTAATCCCTTTGTGGTGGAGAAATTAATTTCTCTCACTTTTAATGCACAGAGTACATGTTGGCATTTTGTGCTCACTTCACAAAAGTTTGGGAGACTGGGCTCACTTATTAGCTAAACCCGTCACTATAAGTTATCCAACGTAATTGTTGGTGTGTCAAAGATTAGTGTCATTAGCTATGTTGTAAATAAACGTGGTTTATTTGGAGTGTGAAACTGATAGGCTACACACCTAAACGAATGTGCAGCAAGGCTCATTTATTCCTGCAGATAACTAGCTGTAGTCAGGGCAGAAATTAGAGTAGCTGATTATATTGGAGTGTGATAACACAGACAGAAGAGAACGCTCCTGCAGAAAACAAAAAACAGAATGTTATCTGTTGCTCAAGTAAACCTTAGGTAGGCCTACGTTCTATTGATTACGCAGCTGTTAGTTTGCCTATTTATTTAATTATTTTTCCATTTTATTTATTCATTAAACATTTGCTGCCAGTTTATGTTGAGCTACTGTACATGGTTCAATATTTCTGTCAGCTGCATGCACACAGTCAGAAATTTGATGTCATTTTGGTTATGTACGAGTCCACATGAAAACCAAGAGGTCACTTGTGTTCATATGGGTGCATGTGTGCAACAGCAGGTACACAACTTGAATACTTTGTTTCGAGAACTGAAACAAACACACACACACACACACACACACCAAGAAATATGCACGCACGTGTACACAAACACGAAAGCACACGCAAACACTCACACATACACAGTCACAGTAACACTCACACACCCTTGGGCTTTGTATATAAATGACAGCGGGGTTTGCAGGCACCCAACATGCATACTTTATTTTGATTCATGATCCCCAGACACACAAGATAATATGCGTGCACACACACACACACATCCTTGGGCTTTACATATATGTGACAGATAGTGACAACAGATATCAGTGTTGCCAGAGTAGTCAGTAGTATTAGTAATGGCTGCTAAGCCATTACAGTTGACCATCATGCTCCTTCTCTGCCGGACTCAACTCTATTGTTAGAAGTGGCTCAGATTTTCAAAAGGTTTGATACGATTCCTTCTTTTCATAATCCAGAATGAGTTTTAGATCATCTACCTTGCAAAACTCTATAATGAAATTTGTTGTTTTTTTTAATTAGTTTTAGTTTTTTTAGTTTTAGTATTTTTTTTTTATTTCTTTTTTACACACTCACATTAAAACCAATGATATCTCACTGTGGTATTAGCATTTTGTTTTTCACTCATGCTGCAATGATTCCATTCTGTGGATAGCTTCCCACTCTTGGAAAACATCCAAAGACAGGAGTGCTCAACAGTAATCTCTAATTCCTCCTGGGCTCCTAGGCTTTTGGCTCGGGGCTCTTTCCTTCCTTCCTGAGGTGTTGTCAGCAGGCCTTTGATGGAAAAGTGTTTACAGAAGGGTAATTGAGAAGGAGCAAATGAGCATGTATTTTTATTTCCGATGAGTATTGTAATGTTAACAAACGCCAACGGGAGATCAAAGCCAGGGTCTTTGTTCAGAAAAAACATTTGTTCAAGTCTTGTTTGCTTAGCGATTATGTTGGAGAGAAAATAGACTTGTTCCTGACAACAGCATCTGCATGAAAAGTGAAGTATGTATGTATACCAGGGCAAGGTAAGGTAGGTAAATGTTGTATACATGAAAGAGTGAGTGAGAGGGAGAGATAGAGTGGCAGCGGAGAGAAAAATTGAAATGTAACATTGTCATTCACAAAGGAAGACAAATCCCTTGTGTGACACCCCTGTGGCTCTTTCATTCCACAAAGCACAAGCAGACAAGAGGAAACAAGCCATATCTGCCCTTACGGAAAAACACAGGGCCAGTCCTCCGCTGACAGACGCTGGTGTCCGCAGTTTGAAGCGATGTTGGGTAAATAGAAGAAGACACAGTGGAAACATAGAAACGCACACACACGCAAAAACCCAGGCGCTCACACACGCGTAACATGTGCGCACATATAAAATAATCTGAGTACACACACCAATTGTTCTGCTCATCTGTTGGCATTACATCATTGTGGAATCTGTGATGCATCTGCATAGCAAAAGTAGAACAGCATGCACCCTGCTGTGGGGAACAGTGGAGGAAAGAAGTAGGCACACATACATACATGCTCCCTCTGCCTCACACACACACACACACACACACACACAGGCACGGCCCTGCCCTGTTTTACTAATGGGGCGATATCCACCACGACCCGCATGAGAGAAGAAAAACATACAGGCAGCACACAGGTTCTTTTATACACACAGAGGCACACACACGCAAGAACGCTGAATAAATCACAAAGTCTCTAAGGTCTCATCTTGTAGTAAGAGGTCTCATTTTGGAGTGGATTTATTCAGCAAGACAGTGTGTGCATGTGTGTGTGTGTGTGTGGGTGCGCGTGTGTGTGTGCATACTGAGCTGCTGTGGTTTCTTCAGAGAGTGCATTGTGCAGTGCTTCGTCTCCAGCACTACAGAACCAGTAATTTCTTACTGAAGACTATGTACAGCTATATTATATTGCCCTCAGTCTCTCTCTCTCACACACACACAAACACACAGACACACACACACATGTTTTCAACGCAAGGTCTCTTGGGTGCAGATGAAGTGAATCAGGGCTTTGCTAATGGATAGCCCTGCAGCCAGTTTCCAACAGCACACACAAACACACACACACACACACACACCCACACACACCCACACAACCAGCCCACGATTACACATTTTGCAGGTTTTACATTCACAGCTACTCAGTGTGGCTTCCAACAGTAAACAGCAGTGAAAAAAACAACAGGAATTTATACTATTTATTACCGCTAACTCCCATCCATGTTGATGAGTGATTAGAAGAAGCTCAACATTAAAGGCAATGGCTCTTCTTTAAAACAAGGCTCCCCAGGCCCCAGTCAAATGGAGTCATTATATCAAAAGACTCCCCATTAGAGTAACTATACATCTCCCACTGTGTCCTCTCACTGTATTGCCACTTAAAATATACAGCAACCAGGCATAGGGTGAATAGGCTTATGAAATTGGCAGGGTACAGCGGGCTACCGTCTTAGAAGCGTCTGAATTGTGAAGTAGCTCTTTTACCTACTGAGGAGAGGTAGTTGTGTTGATTAGGCTCATGGGTTGGCACAAACATAAGGGCCAGACAGAGGGAATTGATTATTTTGGTATTCCCGTGGAAGCGAGAGAAAATGGGCCGTATAAGCATTTTTGGAGACCGTGTCAGTGTTTTCTGAGCTCAGAGTATGTTTTGTTTTAGAGTTTAAATGAAACTGGCAACCTCTTCCATTTTCTCCCGGTATTTAATTTCACTTCGCATTCTGAGACCCTGAAAGCCAAAGCAAGGGGGAGAAAGAATAAAAGAGCAAGGTATGTCGAATGTGTCCCTACCTGGGTGGCAGAATTGGAGCTGCGTGGTTCAGCCCTCACACCGTAATCAAGCATGCTAGGTTTTATCGATAAAACACGACAACACAAGCAACAAACAACCCCACAGGAGCACTGAGAGCAAAACAGTTTCAGCCAACCAGAGGAGGGTCTCCAGGGTTACATGTTGTGTTTAATCCCCTTAACCCCATAGGCCTGATGCTGGAAGATTTTTGTTGATGCCTTGGGTTGTCTGCACTGTGTGTGTGTGTGTGTGTGTGTGTGGGTGCGCGTGTGTTTTCTTCCCTCAAGCCACAGTTAAACCCCAGTGACATCAGCAGCCATGTCTTATTTCCCTATTAGAGAGGTCCCACTGTAACATACTGTGTCAGAGCAGGGGAGTACTGTCTCATCATGGAAATGTACACACATACACATTCATTAGCACACACTCTTGCACTAGCGTGCACACACACACATGCACACACCAGAGGGAAAGAGCAAGAGAGCGGGAAAAAGGCACAAAAACAAATTAAACCAAGCGCAAGATAGGCCTTTCATTATAATTACCATATTCAATAAAACACAGATTAGATAAAGGAAGAGAAGCTCTGGGAAAGAGGAAAAAGGGGCTTGTGTGTGCGTGTGTATGTGTGTGTGTATCTATGTTTGAGCATATTACTCCATGAACTTGAAAAGATGAGTGTAGGATTGTGCACAATTTACATTGCACTTTCCAAAGGCGCTGCTATCCCACAGACTGCACAAATTACGGAAGCTATGCTCCACTCAGTTTTGCTTAAGCAACTGAAGTCTCACTAAAGTATTGAACCTGAAGTAATTACAACATCCAATCAATTTTAAACTAATTTTAGGTTTGACAGTTAGCTACCTCTACCATGTCAGCAAATTATTTGTGAGGTCAATAAATGGCTAATTTTGCAAACAAGCTTAGCTATTTAGCACCCAAAAGCAGCTAACACTGACTTACCCAGCATTTTTTACAGCTGTCTGTTACACTTAGTATACTAAGATTTGAAACGTGACAAAACTCTATAACATGCACACTTTGTCTTTACAATACTGCATACATATTCGGCTATATGGGATTCAAATGCAAGTTGGGCTACACCACATTCACATTACAGCTATATCTCTCCTCTAGTTTCTGTAACTTTAATTTGTCTCACTGTTATTTTGATTTACTCATTTATTCATGCTTGGAGTTAAACCTCACCCCTCCATCGCTACGTGGGCTCAGAAGTCGCTCATCCCGGTCGTGACTCTTCTCGAGCTCCCTCGGTCTGTCAGAACGGCCAAATCACTGCCCATCTTTCGGCGGAGACTAAAGACACATCTCTTCAGGTTACACCTGGACCATTCTTGAACTAACCTATCTTCTTATCCTTCTTAAACTTAAAAAAAAAAAAACGAATGCTACTTATTCCTATTAAAAGTCTTAGCTGATGAAGACTGTGATGTACAGTTGGTTTCACTACTGTTGACAAAATGTATTTGTGGTAAGTCGCTTTGGACAAAAGCGTCTGCTAAATGATGTAATGTAATGTAATGTAGTGAGCTTTGAGACCACACCACATTATTTAAACATGCTGAAAAGTTGCTATGTTGTGTGAATTGCTTCTCCATTGAGTGTAAAATTCCCGATCTCCAGTTCTCAGAAACATTAGCAGTTTACTGCTAGCTTGCCATCTAGCTATTGAGTAACAGCCATCAAAATATTACTTTTACTAACCTGGTGATTCGATGGCATGAAAGCTGAACAATTAACCTTAATTTTTTTCCAGATATAGCAAACGGTCAAGTTCAGGCAGGGTCGCATAGTAGTCTAATAACTTTCTGTCTAAAGTGTGCTGTGTGCTGAAGACTAGGTTAAGGTGAAACTATGAAAAAGGAGAGCTGTAGTTACTTTTGAGAAGAAATATGTAGAGCAACAGAAGCTCTCAGAGGCTGAAGGAGAAGGCCAGTTAGAGTCTGAAAAGGGTCAGTTGGCTGCAAGGACCAAATTCCAGAGGGACATTTTATATTAAAGGGAGTCATTAGTGCAACGGGTGGCCTAGATCAAACACACACCATCTATCTATCTATCTATCTATCTATGCACTTCAAATAATGCAAATTGGCAGAAACATTGCTTTATTTGTAATGATAAAAGACATAACTGGATTTTTTTGCTTCTGTGTGTGTTTGTGTGTGCCTGCACGTGTGTGTGTGTGTTTATGTATTACTCCCCTGCGGCGATGTAATCCAAGCCGATTTATTTATTTGCTCCTTAATTTGTCAAACAAGGTCAAATGCCCTGGTGACATTTCATCGAGACTCCTTTAGCCATTGTTTACACCCCAGCCAGACGTACAAATTCTGGCACACAGACACACACAAGCACACAGCTCTAAGTCCTTTATCTCTCAAACATTTACAAAGCTCTTGATGCCCCCCTGCCAGCCAAAACTCAGCATGTCCTTCTTAAAAAGTCAATGAATTTCATGCAACAGCCGCTGCGACATCTGACCAGCAGGTAGACATAAACAGAGAGTGAGAGAGAGAGAGAGGGAGGGGGAGAGAGAGAGAAAGAGAGAGAGAGAAACAAACACACATAGAAATACACATATACAGAAACAGGCTGTACAATCCCACACTAATAAACCTTAATCATATCACTGAAAAACATTCACACCGTGACACTGAAAGTCCATATGTCTATGCCAAAACATCTCCACTGTACCCACTCAGGAAATGCTTTTATCCCCACATGGACACCCAAGACTCCATCTGCACATGCACACACACACACACACGCACACAGACATTAACTATGACACACATATTGCAACACTGCACACATGCACGCTCACACACACACACAAAAACACACACGTACGCACACGTTTCTATGAAGTAAATATAGTTGATTGAACATCTCTCTCCCTCTCTCTCCTGGGTGGTTCATCGTGGCTAAGTCTCTTCCTCTGTGCAGTATCCAACTGTGACTGAGCCTGAACTAATGCAGTTAGCCACGGAAGTCTGGCAGACGGAGCCATGAACGTTGCACTGTTCCGTACCTGTGTGTGCCCCCCTCTATGTGCATCCCATCAATTTCCTCGACACTAATGGCAAGCATGTCTGAAAATGGCAATAGGACACTGCGCTGAAAGGGCATGTTGGGGGATTTTTCTTTAATTATGTGCAGAGAATTTCGGTTTCGTTATGACTGCAAGAATTCAGTGGATTCTTTTGTCTGATTTTTCAACATTATTTGGAAATGCGTGAATGTGTAGACAGGGGAACAAAAATCATGCTCAAGCAACCAGAAGGAGAGATGCTACCTTAAATGGTGTAACGTGAAGGGACGATGAAGTGCAACACACGCTCAGTGAAAAAAACATGTTCAAGCTTCAGTAGTTAATCATTATAATAATATGATGTTTTGGTCCAAATTGACCTTCATCAATTAAAAATACAAGAGGAAAAAGTTTGTATGAATATTCTAGGGCTTCTGAGAACAGGTGCCACAGATTTGAAATGTACCAATAGTAGAAGTGGGAAAGAAGGGGGTGTGAACACAAAAAAACAGCAACCTAGAGAATATTGGTCCATGAAAAAGGAAAGGGGAATAGGAGAAAAGGCAAAAAAAAAAAAAAAAGGAAAATGATATGAAATGGAGTGTCTACGGCTAATCTTGGCTGCCCAGCACCATTTCTTTTCTTTATTTGCTTTGAAATCATCAGTCATGTTCTATGGGATAGAGAGTTTATTCTAGGTAACACTTAAACTGCATGTTGTTCTATTGAACGTTCTTCCCTTGCAATAATGTTCCCATTTTAAAACGTGAATACCACTCTATTTAATTCATACACTCTACAGTACATTACATCTACTGCCCAGGAATGTCTAAAACAATGTGTGAACATATGTAATACCCAAAGGCTAGAAACCAAAATTAACGACTCTCATATGTGATGCCCTGAAGTTGTACATCTGGGAGCTGACAATGAATGGGAGACTGACTCTTTCCACAAAATATTTGTTTGAACTTTTCCTCCCAAATTAGATTCATCACACAATCACTTCTGAACCAGAAAATGTGTCCATATCCCAGTAAAATCATCTTGGGTTGTGAGTGTTTCTTTTCAATCAGTTTCTAATTGATTCTCAGTGGAGATATGTTGGAATGGCATCAAAGGTTAAGGGCGTGGAAATAAATCTTTCATTTCTGCTTTGGGGTCAATGTATTGAATTTCAGCGTGTGTGTTTATATACACATGAATATTCTGAATATGGTGTATATCCTGAATAAGGGCATGTCCTGAATAAAGTGTTTAAATGCCTTGTAAATATCCAGATTATAAATATTACTGTGTATATTCCAAATATGCGTTGCCAGCGCTGTGTGCACAAACTATAACAAAGATGGACATAGTGAGTGTGACGTCACCCATAGGCTTCTTGATGGGCCGTTTTGAAGCCTAAAAATTGGGTTTAGGGCATCGCCACCATGTTGTCATTTTTTGGAGCCAGTGCAGTCAGAAGCTGAGGGTCATCCACAGAGCCGCAGCTCTGCCTGCTATTGGCCCGTAATCTGCAACCTGTCGATCACTGTACCAACGTGATCTCACACAAATATGTGAAATGAACACGATCTATAAAATGACGATTTATGTGCTGTGGACACATATTATAGGAAAATAATGTTCCTCCACCACAAAATGAATTACGTTCCCCCGCAACGAATTGAAATACGTTCCTCCACCACGAATTTAAAAATGTTTCTCCGCCACAAATTGAATTACATCCCAAAGGTTGGTTAACGGTTAAATTTAGGCAAGTAAAACGACTTTGCGTAAATTTAGGCAAGTAAAACAAGTTTGGTTAAGGTTAGGGTTAAGGTTATGGTAAAGTTTAGGCAACTAAAACAACTTGGTTAAGGTTAGAGAAATGGTGTGGTCATGGTTAAATAAGAAAAATGTTTGTTAAAAATTAAAATGTGACTTACGGTTGAAACGTACTTTGAAAACGCTGGGAATTGAACCCCGGTTGCCGGCAGCGAAGTCAAACATATACGCCCATCCACCACCCTGACCAAAACACCCTTACTGGCCACCGTTTTATTTCAATGTCACACTACTTCCTGTTTATAGTCGTGTCTCCTTCACGTAACCGCTTCATGCTGGGAAAACGTAAATTTAACACTCTACGTTCCACCAACACGTAATTTGCTGTTAACATGTCGTGTTCATTTCACGTTTTCTGTGAGATCAGTCTGACTGTACAGGCAACCTATCAATCACTAGGAAAACAACCACGTTTTATATTAGTTATATCCCGTTAATGACACAATTATGTAGAAAAACGGCAAGTAAGGTAAGGACACACATTAGAAGAAGTGAAATTAGCTATTGAGACCATAACCTCTGTTGAAAAAATGTATTGACTTTATATTTTTAGCGCAAAGTTGGGTTGTGGTTCCACTGCCTTGCATGGAGTTGGGCCGGGTTTGCCGCCTGCCGCCACTTCCGTATTGGCTTCAAAATTCACCCCTGGTTTTGGCCGCTTTTATGCACATAAATGCCGGGTAGATATCATGAATAGCTGTATAGTCTAGGCTAGGCTAGGCTAGTCCACTTTGAGCAGCTATGTCTTTTTTGTGTTGTAGCCAATTATTAAGATGTTGTTCCATTTCGCCGTTTTTTTTGTCATTTTATCAAAATTATTTTTAAAAAGAGCTGGGTGACGTAAACCGCTTTTTTCTCAGCGAACCAATCGTGATGATGGTGAGGCTGGCCGTTTCTCATAACAACAACAAAGATGGAGAAAGTCAAAGTGCCAGTGGAGAAATTGGTTGTTGTAATAAGTGAATTTCCCCGACACCGATAATAAAGGCAGTATGGGATTGGCATTGTTTGTTTCACAACATTGTACTGTCTGCTAGAAGGAGAAGTGCTAACCAGCTGGTTAGCGAGCTAGCAGCTGCTCAGCTAACGTCAGATGACGTTATCGTGCTCTGCTTTTTATTTCTCCTCACAAAAAAACACTCCAGGACGGGCTTTTTCCACACAAAAAAGGTGTTTAATAAGTTGTTTAATATTCATATCCCGAATATTAATGGAATGTAGTGTTTACATGAGTCACTTCATATTCAGAATACTTCAATATTGGGGATATTAACAAAATATTAATGTGCATGTAAACTAACTCATTGACATGTCTTCCTATGCCCAGTTCAGTTCATATAATATACATTAACTCTACATCCATCACAGGCGAATGGACTTTCCCATGTAAAAAATAAATCAGAATTCTTAAACTCATGCATTCTTGCACAATGCTTCCCACTCCTAACCAAAATTATCTCTCACAAGGCATAAGAAAACTTTTGAGAGTTGAAATTTGGTGATATTTAATCGAAGAACGTTCAACAATAGTCTCTACTTGACAGTGCATTTTTGAAGGATTAGTCCAAGGAAAGATAGAATACTATATGTTGCTGACAAGGTTAAGTCGAAGATATGTTTGACAAAAAACTGCAATTACTTTTGAAAGGCAAAGGATATACCCCAAAAGCATCTCTGCTGAATACAAGACCAGTTTGAAGGAATGATACTGTATTTGATATAAGCACTCAAACTCTATAAGAAAGTTCTACAAAACTGTATTTCACGCACACAAACCTTTCTTTCAAAATTTCTCTATCGCTGACGGATATAGCAGGAGCTCGGTAATACTGGATTTAGCCTCAGTGAAACCTTAGGCATCCCCTGCCCTCGACGGAAATGTTTTATTTATCTTTATGAGGGAGATTTTCCTCATCTGTAGAATCTCTGCAACTAGTAAATCTATATGCCTGTCTCATGTGACACAAAGTTGGCCAAGCTCTCACTCTCATAGACTTTTAATAGGAATTTATTTTTGCACTCCGGCAATCTGTTTTGCTTTCGACATAAGTATTTATCACTGGCGGTCTTCCGTAGAGCATGCTAACAAATCACTTTGGAAGCTAGTCTAATTAATGGCTTGTAGTAGGTGAGACAAAATGAGTGTTTCCACACTCTATTAGCATGTGTGATGAATATGCCTCCCTGAGTGCCGCTGAAGACATTTCACATCAAATATCATCTAATGATGTCAAATTGCTGGGAGATGTGCATCCAGTCTGTGATCCTACCTAATGCCACAGCAATGAGAGACATATTGGTTTACTCACTGGCTTGAAATGCACGTAAATCTTCTGCAGCATTACAGGTCATTTAGCTGACACTTTCAAACAGCTAAAGGCCTAATGTTGCAGCAATAATTTCTTTGTAAGTCATACCCTCTAAATACCAGCATCTTGGAGGGGATTTGTCTTTTTTCTAAACATTCACTTCAAACAGTGTCACTTTTATTTTTTTGTGAAGAACAGATAAAACTTATCCAGAAACAAGCTGTGATATGCCTAATGACAGTTCAAAAATAAGTAAAGACAGTACCCTTACTTTTTATGAGAAAAGTGAGTTATTATTGGCACTTCAATAGTCCCTCACAAGCAGTGGTGGAAAGTAACTAAGTACATTTACTCAAGTACTGTACTTAAGTACAATTTTGAGATACTTGTACTTTACTTGAGTATTTCCATTTGATGCTACTTTATACTTCCACTCCACTACATTTCAGAGGGAAATATTGTACTTTCTATTCCACTACATTTATTTGACAGCTTTAGTTACTTTTCAGATGGAGATTTGACACAATGGATAATATAACGAGCTTTTAAACTACAACACATTGTTATGCTCATTCTATGTCTATTTTCATGCGTGTAATTTATTGGTTGTAAAGCACTTTGAGCTGCATTTCTTGTGTGAAAGGTGCTATACAAATAAAGTTTATTATTACTATTAAAGATTAAACCAGTGGTTTCCAACCTTTTTGGCTTTTGACGTCTTACAAAAAGCAGTGTGTAGTCGGGGTCACAGTTCAGATGTCAATGAGTTGTTAACAGCTCCACCAAACAGTGATTTTTCCCTCTAAACCTCACATGGTTTCATTTCAATAAATGTTCAAATGATCCGATATTTCAGCAAAAACCAAAGATTAGAGAAAAAGTCCAAAAACTGAAAACAGATTTGTGTATCAGAACTTTGTTTTTTCTTCTTTCCTTTCCCATTAATCATCTCACGACCCCTCAGATTTATCTGGTAACCCTTTGGAGGGGCCTGACCCTTAGGTTGGGAACCACTGGACTAAACTAGCTAACTGTATATAAAGTAGTTCAAACTAGCTCCACCACCAGCAGCTACAACAGTAACATGCTGCTTACACACTGATGCTTCAGTATTAATAATCTAATGATGTCATATATAATAAAATATCAGTCAGAGGGACCAAACCACTACTTTTACTTTAATACTTTAACTACATTTTGCTGCTAATACTTATGTACTTTTACTTAAGTAGGATTTTTCATGCAGGACTTTTACTTGTAATGGAGTATTTTTACATTGCTGTATTGGTACTTTTACTTAAGTAAAGGATCAGAGTACTTCTTCCACCGCTGCTCACAAGTATAGATGACTTGGTTGTATTTCAATTATTAAGAAAGAGAAGATAAACTGTAAGTCAAAGTGCCTCTAAGGCAACTCTATCCCCTTACATTTCACAAAGAGAGTACTATCCTATGCTGGATCAATTTTTGATGTTCAGTTAGCCTCACTGGGTTTCTGGAGGTCTTGGAGTAAATTATCTAAAAATTGTATGTTTTCATTGGATATTATTATTTCTAATGTGCATTTTTGCACTGAGCACCTGTATCAATTGCAGGCGGTGCAAAAGAAAACAAACAAACTGGCAACATAGAAATATAGCATTTTTGGGCTGGAGTTTCCAAAACACAATCAATACAAGATTTCAAAATGCAGTCTATGCAAAAGTTTGCCTCTTCATAAAGAAAACAATGTGCCAATAACAATATCTTCTACGCTCACATGTCTCTTTGCACAAAAACGCTTTCGGCCAAATACAAAGAACAGACACACAAATTATAGTATATCAATGCGCTGCCTAGAGGGATCCATAAAAGAGAAGCAGTAAGAAGAAAACCAATAGCCTGATTTTGAAAAGCTAGATTGCCTCAATTCCAGACAGTTTACAGTGCTAACAATCTAAGAATAGTGCATTTCAGTGAAGTGTCTATCATTACGTTGGCACACAGAAGAATGGGCGCCCTTGGCTATCCTTATTGGCATCAGCCATTACAGCCATTATCAAGATGGATCACTGTCATTGTCTTTTAATGGACAGGTGACCCATGTAACGTGTGTGTGTGTGTGTGTGTGTGTGTGTGTGTGTGTGTGTGTGTGAGTGAGTGTGTGAGTGTGTTTCCGTACAGTTTTAAAGCATGTTAAAACTCATCAAGGCTCATTGCTGGTCCCATGATTAGCAGAACTTCCATGGCAATTCATGGAGCTCCATATAACACAAGCATTTTTTCTCTCAAATTAATTAGCTTAAATTAGATGTCAAAATGGTTAATTATTATGATGAATGTTTTATTGCAATAATAGTGAGAGGAATTAGAACAATGTTAAATCGGGGCGCGCACACTCAATGCAGAGTTGTCAGAGAGAGTAATGGGTATAATTCATTTAATGGGAACCAAAATACCCACAGATTTTAATAGCAAGGACAGAGAGTGTGTGAGAGAGAGGGAGAGAGAGAGGGAGAAAGAGAGACAGAGGGGGAATAATGAATGCATCCGAAAATGCAACTCATCTTCCTTTGTCGTATAGAGCTAAGTGAGGAGAGGCTGGAGAGTCTCTCAGCCCTGCCGTGTTTGCCTGGCTGAACACAGAAGCACATTTGAATAGAAATGAAGACAGAGGCTTTTTACAGAAGAACTATTAATTGATAGTAAATGGAGTAAATTCCTTAGAAACAGTCATGGTAGTAAGGGGGAATAAAGACTGTTCCCTTCTCAAATGAAGACCAGCTCTGTTTGATTTTTTTTTTTACACACCTGAGTCAGTCGCTGGCTCCAAGTCTTAGATGTTCCAAGTCTTTCAAATGACAGAATCTATTGTCGCTGCATTATTCCATTGCAGATGCATTGCTTTTGTGATACAAGTGTTAAATGTGCTGAATTTATTCTGCATATGCATTGATTATGCATGCATGAACTAAGCCGAATATTGTTTGATCCAATTTTTGCAGCTCTCTATTGTTACTGTAATGAAAATATTTAATAAGGGACTCAAAGAAAATCGAGGTGGTAATACTATTATCAGTAACCGTGCCTTTCAGTATGTCATGGGATCCTTGCATAGAACTCAGTACATATGTAGTTTACAGCAACATAAATGTGTTGCAGAGTAAGTATGATTGAGACATTACGTGAGCTTAGAATTATAAGGTTCTATCTGCCTTCAGGATAGTTCTGAGATATTGAGCTTCAAAGTTTTCAGCATCCATTGAGTTAAATGGAGATGGGTCCTTTTGGTTTAGAAATTACAGACTAAAATATCATTATTTTCAAAAAATAACACCACACATATGTCAACAGGCACCCAAGATAGAATAGGTTCGTGCGACTACCTCAGTTTTGACAAAAAGGTCAGATAGAACCTTATAATACCAAGGTCACGATTAGTCAAAACCTAAAGGCATTATTGGACAGAGGGTTGTAATGTGGGTCAAATTCTGCAGTGACTGCATTAAGTTGACCTTTCAGATTAGGATCAACCCTCACCTTAGACCACCCACAAATCAATGTTCTCATCCTCTTTGGAAGACTCCCTGGTCCGCTTTGCAGCTGTACAATACATATGGCTGAACATGCTTATTATTTCAACTGCTAATACCATAGCTTAACCTGTCAGTCAAAGATCTGATGGGCCCAAGAGGCTTAATGTCAATGGTCAATCCTAAAGTGACCCCAGAAACCTATAGTCAGCCAAACCAAACCATTATGGACCTGAGACAGCAATAGTGTTATATCTATATTTATGCTTGATATATTTAACACACATGATACTTACTGCTATATAATTCACATTATTGTACATATACTTGCACATTTCCTATTGTACAACTCATTATGTCCACCAGCACAATTAAATCACTCAATCCCAGAAACGTATGTGAAGAGATTTCATGTCATCAACCTGATCACCATTGACAAATAACAAATTTTCAAGCAGGCTTCAACTGTACCGGTCAGTTTAAGCTCGGGCCGCTCACCTGATCCTTCATCATATTATCTCAAATTAACACTGTCATCCTCTTTCCGTGATCACTTTACACACGCAGGTTTGCTCCGTGGCCTCACATCCACTTCCAAAGTCCTTAAAGTCTTAGTCTGTCACACACAGCCTTGAGATGATTGGCAACATTGTGAAGTCTCATTAGTTAAGTTGTAAGCGGGCCGTTCTCTGTGTCTGGTGTGTGGACAGTGTAAATATTGCTATGTGGCATACAGTTCACTGACTGGGTTTAATGAACATCTCTGTTATAATCCAATTACTGGATTAATAGACATTCTTTTCGATAGCCAGTGGCCGGGAGCTTCTGTGATTAAAATCATTCTTACTGGATAGAGATAATCCCTAACCTTTACATTTCAAATTCTGAATATGCAAGTAATGCAAAACGGTGAGGCATGATGCATTTCTTATCCAAAATGATCTTAAAATTAATTCTTGCTTAGTGTATTTTATATTTTTAAATATGTATATGATATAAATACTCATACGCGTCTTTGGTAAGAAAGGAATTCAGATTCAAATGTTGACATGGCAAATTCTGTCAATTCATTTGGAATAACTGGTCAAACAACACAAAGTAACATAAATCACTGACTACTACGACTACTTAATATATTGGAATTAACTAATGCAGTTACCTAATACAATTACCTAACTAATACAATTACCTCTTTAAAAGACACACATGCATGTCAAAGGTCTTTTCTAAGGTCCCATTCAAAACCAATCTTAAGACAACTTTAAACCAAAATACCCACCTCATCCGATTTGTCTGATCCCATTTATCTGTAGAAACAAAAGTTCATGTCTGGCCTTAAATTGTAATCGTATATACGATAATACCTGTGTTTGTTGATGGTTCTGGGTACACAGAGACAGCCTAGTAGTACGGTGTGTTGAATACAACAGCTTGTCTGAGGCAGTGTGTGTGTGTGTGTGTGTGTGTGTGTGTGTGTGTGTGTGTGTGTGTGTGTGTCTGTGTGTGTGCGTTGAGGTGTGAGGGGTGCGCACGAGTCAGGATCATCTGTTCCTGCTTGCCTGGTGAGGTCATGTCAGCACAATCTCTGTGCTTGGGCAGCCTGACCTGACTTGTACCCCCTGGCTGGTCCAAATAGGGTCTAAGCTGTCTGGCCTTACCATATGCTGGCTAACAAAACACCTCTGCCACTAAAGGCCCATTCACCCTTGCCATAGAACGGAGGCCTGTATTCAACTGAATTGTATTTATCATATTTACTGTATGTCCCATCTGTCAAGAACCTTGGAGTAGACATTCACATAGGATCCATCACATTATATTTTACATTTTAGGCATTTAGCTGACACTCTTCACCAGAGTGACTTACAGGACCAGGAGCACATCTACAGTGTCTTACTGAAGGACAGTTACACAGGACACATGAATGTTGATGGGCCCCCATTTGCAGGGTTTAAATCTGTGGCCTTTCCATTACGGGACAGTGTCTGTAACCACTAGACGACCCTACCAGGCCCCTCTTCTTGATCCTATCATTTCTGATATATTGTAACAGGGTTCCCACGCGTCCTGGAAAACCTGGAAATTTAGAGACTAGTTTTCCAGTCATGGAAACACCTGGAAATTGATTAAAATGACCAAATATCCTGGAAATAATCTATGTTGTCCTGGAAAATTATAATTGTATTTTAGCCCCTCACTCAGATCGCCTACATGTCAGTGGTCATCTGTTTGACAAAAGTAAATTTAACTGAAATTAATATTTTATTCTTTTATTTGTATTTTATTTTATCTACATCAATACAGCTATAGGCTACTAGGGGTGCATGTAACAACTCATTACAACACCACCTGTTAAACAATGCTTTGACAATAACACACACCTTAAGGCGTACATTATGGTGTGATTTACTACTTTATTACATTTTGAAATTGTTACAGAGGTAGAACATAGTCAATTTTTCCAAGTTTGAAGTTCATATGAGACCTGGAGTATAAGCCAGTGTTTGGAGTGAGTATTGTAACTGTCACAATTCAAGTAAGTGTAACACAGAACATGTTGGTCTTTGTTTGTTGAGGAGAGCTTTGTAAGTAAAAAAAAACATAGTGCTGATCACATCTAACAAAAAGAGGCGGCCACACGACCTTATTGAACAGTTAGCAGTGATGGCTGTAGCCGTCACCTATAATGAACCCGAGACACTTCATCATGAACCCTGCATCGTTAAAAAAAGGAGGAATAAAACTAGGGTTAAATGTCTCAATACTAGGCCTACCGGTAAGTTATATGACCGTTTGTGAGCAAGTGCTATCCTGTATTGTCAAGAAAAACTCCTGGAAAATGTCCTGGAAAGGTCCTGGAAAATGATTTCTTTAAAAGAGTGGGAACCCTGTTGTAAGTTAGCAATCCTTTTCTGAGACTATTTGAGAATACGAGCCCTGGACATGTTTGAGGTTATCTAGCCAAAACAACTGCAATGTATCCAGCATAATGCAACCCATTTTATTTTACTTTTGTCCCCAGACAAATATACTTAAATGACTCAATTTGAACATTTCTGCTTGTACTTGGAAACAAATACACAGACAAGTACAGATGCTATCCAGTGCCACGGCACCTAGGTGTGCAGCATCAGCTGTTACTGTAGTGGAAGTGACTACAGTCCTGGAATAATCAGGATAACCACATCATTCATCAATGTATTGTCAAGAAGAATAGGTCCGCTCTACTATATTACTACACTCTGGTTGGTTAGCTGTCTTTCAGTATCATAGGAGCCCATTAACCAAAATTGCTGGCATTACGCAAACCTGTTCGGCAAAACTGCTAGCTCAATCTAGTTGTAACTATTTTTTTAGTTAGAGTTACAAACACACATTGTGAAACAAACAGTGGTGTTTTGTTAGCATTGGATAAATTCATAATCTGTTACGCAAAAAATGCTTTGCTAGCTCGATTAGCTGGAACTATAATAATACTATAAAATATAGCCGCAAGCGGCGATTGAGGGGTCCAAGCACAATTTGATAAGACAGACAGATAGACAAAACATTACAGAAGGTAGAAAGACACACACAAAGACTGACATGTTGTGAAGTTCGGACATGTAGTCTAACACCGGCTTTTGCGTTGGCCCGTGACTTCTGTCAAGTTAATCTTTTCATATGGTCATTTGTCCAAAAATTAGAAACTTAAGACATTACGCTTAGTTATCACAAGCTTAGTGGTGTGAGGAGACAGTGTTACCCATGGGATTTGAACCTGTGATCTTTTGCATTGTAGACCTATTCATTACCCATTAGGCTACTGAGTCCACAGGAGGGGCAATGGAGGGAGCACAAAAAAAATAGGGCCAAGTAATGAGACTGTCCAAGCTATAGGCTATTTAGAGCCTTAGAGTATTTTAACTATGGTCAACTATGGTTACAATACCACCAAATGTTGCATGCTACCTCAGAGTTGACCTGTGCACATATGTACCAAATTTGTTTAAGGTAGGCCAACAACGTCCTGACTTAGGGCAATTTTTGTATATTAGGCCTTGCCTACAAATTTTGAAAGCCAGTTGTAGCAAAATGGTATGGACTATCAAAAAACTGCTCGATAGCTTTTGTGCAGGACAGTCCAGACATGCTGTGAGCGAAAATTGGTGAAGATTGGACAAAATATGTAGGAGAAGAAGCGAAAAAGCGTTTTGCGTTTTGGACAAAATTCAACATGGCGGAAAACCTTGTGGGCTGAAATGGGAGTGGCCTATATGGATAGATGCGACTTGGCCCAAGGAATCCAGCAATCAAGGAATTTTGTTCCTATGATCTACAGTCACCAAGTTATGGCCTTTTAAAATTTGAAATGTTGCTATAGTGCCCCCTATAGGTGAAATGACACCAATTTTTGTATATTGGCTACACATACCTGCACACGTGTACCAAGTTTGGTTACTATAGGACAATGCGTTCCTGAGTTACGGCGATTTTTGTGAAAGAGGCCCCATCCACGACAGTTAACCAAACTTTGGAAGTCGATTATATGAAAACGGTGTGGACTATCAAAAAACTGCTTGATAACTTTTGTGCAGGACAGTCCAGACATGCTGTGTTGCAAATTTGGTGAAGATTGGACAAAATTTGTAGGAGGAGTAGCAAAAAAACAGTTTTGGACACAATTCAAAATGGCGGAAAATCTAGTTATATGGGCCTATATGGATGGATGCAGAATGAACCAAGGAATCCAGGGAAAGTGGAATTTTGATTGTGGCCCATATGATTCAGAAGTTATAGGCCAAGACGTAAAGTTGCTTGCTATAGCGCCACCATGAGGCCAATTGACGTGGATTTCATTGCCTGAGTAGCGGCTGAGACTTTCGATGTATCTGACAAGTTTGGTCGCTGTAGCTCTTACGGTTTCTGAGATCCAGATACTTTTAGGGCAGAAGAAGAAGCAGAATAATAATCCGAACAAAAACAATAGGGTTCCCAGCACTACGTGCTTGGACCCCTAATAATCACCAGCAAAAAAAACATAATTGTCAGCATAGATTAGCCACCGCTGTCACTCTGTATGAGGTGAGCGCTGTTTGTTAGCATTGTGCATTTTTTTTTAATTGTTATTATTTTTTGGGCATTTTCGGCTTTATTAAACAAAGTAGAGATTGGGAAAGAGAGGGTTATGACATGCGACCTGGGACCTGGGACAGGACGTCCCATACTTACAGTACACGCCTTAGATAACTGAGCCACCATGACGCCCCGGCATCAACCTTAATAAATTCCACATCTGTTATGCAAAAAAAGGATTTGCCAGCTCAACCTGGTTGTTACTAAAATATTCACTGGCAATGTTTTTTTGTTTTTTTTTGTTCATAAATAGATAGCCACTGTAGTTGCCAAGCTATACCTAACCTAACCTATGCTGTTTCACTGATAAACTGACTGACCTACATTTGTCTCCCGATGAACACATCCTGTGCTGTGGGAAAAACAGCTTTATGTAACCCAGACGTAAAACACACAGTTACAGTTACATCATTTCATGTTATGAAATGAAAAAGGAAAGCACATGTATTGTACTTGCTATAGAGACAGATGAGATGAAGGCCTAAGTGTAGAGAGAAAATGGGTATTTGTTGTACCTACTAATGCAAATCTGTTGTAAATGTAATGGTATGATCCACTAAATGGAGTGCACAGCAGGTCTAGCTTATGTTCCAACAATAGCATGTCTCAGCGTATATTAAGTTCCTGTAGAAGAACATCTCTTAAAGTGATCTTTTGAAGTTGTGATTGGGATGCGAGGTTGGATATGTGTGTGGGGAAGGGGGGGATTTGAGTTTACGTCTTCTCATCTGGTCTTGGCATTATGGAGTCAAGCTTGTTTTCTTTTTTCCCCTCCTTTGCCTCGCAAGTTGCTCCCACCATCTGGCACCAGGCTTTGAAAACCAGGCCAAGTCTCTCCCACCAGAATGGCATGAAAATATACCCACATATACCCACCCGTCCTGTCGCTCTCTCTCAAGTCAGCCGCAGACTACAAGCAGTGATAACAGGGTTGGTGAGTTGAATGGAATAGAGAGGAATTTGATGGGTCAGTGGAGACAGAAAAGATTGTTTCCAAGGGTAGTGATGTTCATTTTGTAGTGTGAAAACATCCCACTTGAAAATGCATTAAGGTGAATAAAAGTTTCTGTTCGACAGATGTGACAGGATCTCCATGTGTGGCTATTTGATTCAAAAGCAAATGAATCAAATATGTCACAACACAGCTCTTAAATATTGATGACATAGATGGAGCTGTAACAAGTTTTAGAATATCCAATCAGAAAGTCAATTTCCTCCAATCATAAGAATGCATAGGCAGAGATCACGATTTGTTTTCCTGCATGTTTTCCCCAAGTCAGTCCTTTCATGCAGGTCAAAGCTTTGCTATCAGCAGGGAGATTAGAAAAGAGTTCATGTCTACTCATTGGAACCTGGCATTACAGAGTCAGGCTTGAGAGAGAAAGTAAGAAAGGAGGAGAGAGTGGGTTCAGAGCTCCACCGACTTGTTTGTGTAGTTAACTTTCTGCTCCCGTCAGCTTGGAGGAACTCCATTGACTCCCTTCTGGCCGAGGCAAGGGTCATTTGCATAACCTATTCCCCTCTCCCACTGCCAGTCGCCTCAGCCTCTCCCTTAGTCTCTGTTTACTCAGTGCGACTGGGGCCATGTTGGATCGGCTCCACTGCTGCGCCATGTCGATTCCCCTGTCCGTGGCTGGGCTTTAATTGCCTTGGTTTTATGCTGGGTCAGGCTCTGTGCAATACATACTCCTTAGTAGGCCTCATTGTGACGATGACCTTTAAATTGCACTCCCCCCCCTGCCCCCCCCCTCTCTCTCTCTCTCTCTCTCTCTCTCTCTCACACTTCTCTTTGTCCTCTCATGGCCTGACTTTATCCTGTTTGTCTCATTTACGTTTATTGGGAACTTGCATCTTTCTGCCAAAGAGAGTCCAACTAAATAAATAAATAAAAAACTTGTGCTATCTGTGCTAATATGCTACTTTGTAACATCATACTTACATACATACTACATCATACATACTTTTGAAAAACTTTTTTCACCAGTGACTCTGATACTTTGATACTGTAATTCTGTCATGCTTTCCAAAGTGTTTTTTATTAAATACAAACAAATGTATGGACAGACAGATAGACGGGCATGTAGGCAGACATAGCAGATAGATGGATCATATAGCTTGCATGCACAAGCACACCCACACTCACACATTTTACATTGAATATTTGACACATACAGAAGGTTAGTCAGGACACTAGCAGGATGTATGACAAACTAAGGAATGGGACATTGACTGGCATTGCACCGGGGAGAGTGTGTCGCCAATGTCTCAACATACTTTTGAGCCCATTTCAGAAACAATCTGATGAAAATCGCAGGTTGTTTTGGAAGATGACTACTTAGTACAGTGTCCACAGGAGAGAAGATGTTAACTAGTCATGCAATTTCTCCGAAAATCTTGATTATCCATTCATGCTGATTTCTATATAGTGGTTAACATCTGGTCATGAATTCTGTTCCAAAACACTATATATCCATTTTGGAGTGATAAATTGTCATCTGGAATTTGTTGTTCAATATGACTATAATGTGTAGGACCCAGTAATATAGTTTATAGTATTCTATTTGCTTTAATTTTCTGCTATCAATCATTTGAGAGTAGGTGTCTCTTTTTACAAATGGGCGATGTCTCATTTTTGAACAAGACTCTTGAATTACCTGATATCACTCTACGAAATGTAATGAATCTATTACAGTACATTCATTCATTTCAAACAAACAGTGTCAGCCATCCCAATAGCCCTTTACCGTTCTGTTTCTGTGCTGCTAGCGGCATGTTTCAAGCCAACAAAGCCAGCTGCCCCAATAAAGTGTGGCTCTGATCGGAGCTGAGAGCATTGTATATGGAGACTGGATCTTGGGTGGCAGTATTTGGAGTTGAACCCTCTGGAGGTGTCATGGGCCTAATTCACATAACATCTGTGATGGGAGGTGCCTACTTAATAACCCCAATGATATGTGTAGGTTTCACTAGGTACTAGGGGGACATGTCCCCTCCACTTCAGGGAATTGCAAATTTGTGCCCCTCACCTTCAAACCCGAGTTATTTAGCATTCTGTAAGATCAAATCAACAGATCAGATCAACCTTTTCATTGTTTCCTACAGATTGGTGTGCTCTGATGTGCATGCAGTCTACAGTCTGAAAGGGATGTACCTCACTTTGTCATGCTTCCCATGAACGTTGCCCAGTTACAGTGCATGCTCTTATCATTTTTGTCAGAGTTCACTGAGAACGTCAAGACTACAATTAGTGAAAAGAGCATGTGCCTCAGTGAGTGAAACTATATTACCAAACTGCTGTGATAGCACAGTGTTGTTGTAACTAAGAGAATCATGGAACAAAATATTTAATTCATATGTTGACTTACTGAGCTGCTTCCTGGTATGTGGATGAGCGCACCAGCCTTGAGTTGGTTGATGCTTGTTTACCTTCTACCGTATTGCATGGTGTGCGAGCGCACACTGTATTTCCCTTATGATATAATATCAAAGGGAGATTATGGACATGATTTGATTTGATTTATAGTCCATTCAACTTTTCAAAAGGTTGACTTTCACATGTCAACGCTGCAATGTAGTCTAACTTCATATTTACTTTGCTTTCATGTCAGACATGAGGAGAGGAGGCTGGCAGCAGCAGCAGCAATAGCATTCTGGTACAGGCAGATTAAAATTGCGGTGTAAATGGGTAGGAGAGTCATGTTTATCTAGGTCTATAATGGAGTAAAAAAGATGCTTTCACATGGTTATTTTAGTTAAGGGAGAGGAGAGAGGGCAGGATGATGAAAATATGGGTAAATAGATGTATGGGGAGATAGCATGCATCTGTTTATAGTTCAAGTAGAGTCAGTGTATGTTGGAGATAGATAAGGTAGAAAAGGGCATGAATAATGGATAAAGCAAGAATGGAAGAATAGATAGATGCAGGATGGAAGAAAAGATTAATGATTTACCAGTATACATCAAATAAAAACAGAAAGGAGGGTGACAGAGAGATGGCATTGATGGACGCAGGGAAGGTAGATGGATGGATAAAAGAAGTCTGGTATTTATTGTATATTGTATTATTAACAAGAAAAACTATAAGCAGGTAATTCATGATAAGCTGTCACCTAATTGGCTCTATGAAACACCCAGTAAAAAAGCCTGATTCAGCGTATTGGTTACTTAAAACAATGCATCCTGCTCCCATCACACAATTGTTAGCTCTTATTTTTTTGTCATACTGGGATCAGTATAGTTATCATTAATGCAACTTTGGGAACAATAGATATACATTAATGAAAAACAGCCAATCAGGAAAGAGGAACAGTCATTACTCACCAATCAAAAGGAACATCTCTCCTGAGTCTGAATGCGACTTTGCGACAAATAGATAGAAGATCTTAAATAGGGCTTAAATGACATCACCCACCAACGGGAAACTCTTTCTCGAGTCCAATGAGCTGTCACACATTTCAGTGTGGTTTCAGAATCAATAGATAAAGATGATCAAAAGCAGCCAATCAGGAAAGGGGGAGGGGGTTAAATGAAATCACCACTGCAAAAGAATTTCTCTGGGCCATCACTCATGTTGATGTGACTTTGGGATCAATAGAAATAGAAAATTAATAGGAAACTCTCCCGCGTCTGAGAGCCATCACTCTTGTTGGTGCAACTTTGGGATCAATAGATATAGGCAATACAAAAAACAGCCAATTAGGAAAAGGGCAGGTGCATCAATGACATCTAATCAACACAAAACTCTGTTCTGAGTCTGCCAAGCTGACACTCATGCCAGTGCAACGTTGAAATCAACAGATATAAACAGTTAAATATATCAGAGCAACTTGGAGATCAATAGATATAGATGATCAAAATAAAGCCAACCAGGAAAGGGGGAGGGGCTTAAATGACATCACCTATAAATATGGAACAACAGATATTGATGATAAAAAACAGCACAAATTTTGTTCAAGTTGCTGAGACAGACTAACAGACAATCAATCGGAAACTCTCTCCTGAGTCCGATGAAGTATCCCTCATTTTTGCAACTTCAGGAACAATAGACATAGTTGATCAAAAATCAGCCTTTCAGTAAAGCTGATGAGGAAGGCTTAAATGACATCACCAGTTGATAGGACACTCACCCAAGTCCAACAAGTCATCACACATTTCAGTGCGGCTTTGGGATTGCTCTCCTGAGTCCAACAAGTTGTCACTCATCTAAATGCAACTTTTGGGATCAACAGATATACATATATACATACCAGATACCAACACAAAATTATTGCACAGATTATTGCTCTATTTCTTTGGGGTGGACTGACCGAATCCATCAAGTAGCAATAAAAATATATTTACTGATCATTTGAAATTGACTTCAGGTCTCAAAAAAGTAGTAGCCTAGTACCAAACAAAATGTTTTGCAATACCAAAACATACATTGTAACCATATACAGTAGTCGATTCTGAAAAATCCTTTAGATTCGCATTCAGCTCCACTTAGAGATCACTGTTATTATGAAACAAGTGCACTAGTGCTTTATAGGCGCTTGGGTGGAGGGTTGGAGTGGGAGGTTTGCATGATTGGAGTGAGTGAAACTACATTGACTTTAAAAACTCCACCTGTTAACACTTAAGTGCTGTGGTGGCACACTGTTGTAACTAAGAGAATCGCTGAACAATATATTTAATTTGTGTGTTGACTTAGTCTCTACAGTTGTAGCTACTTCCTAGTTAGCTACTTCCTGGTACATGGATGTATAGAGCACCAGCTTCAAGTTGGTTGATGCTTGTTTGACTTCTGTACTGCCTGGTGTTTGAGTGCATACTGTATTTCCCTTATTCAGGGCTCTTGGGATCTGTGTGGTCTAAAGTGCATGTCACGTGTGTTACACACACATAAATTAACAAACCAATGAACAAACAAGCAAACACAGAGTCTGGCTCATATAAATGTGCTCCTCCTAAGCACCTAATAATGTATTCAAATAGGAAATGACTGTACTAAACACTGTATACTGCACATAATGTATAAGTGTGGGGAGTTGAATAGCTACTGAATGAAGAATAATATTGATTCAAATAAGGGTCATTTTGACCCTACTCAAACGCCATGCATTCTAGGATTAAAACAACATGAATATTAAAAGTTGGAAGAAGGGTGGAAGAATGGAGGGAAGGAAGTAAAGATGAAATAGAGTAGGAAACAACAAAAATTGGGAGAAATCCTTAGAGTATGCAATGAACAATAATCAAAAGGAAATCCCAAAAAGAAAAAGTCAATGTTTTATTATTCCTAGCCATGTAACCAATAAAGTATTTTTAACTTTTGGAAACAGATGGAGTGCCTTGGACTTTTTGTTTTTGCGATTCCCTTTTGATTATCATTCATTGAAATTAGGATTTCTCCCAATTTGTGTTGTTTCCTACTGAATTGACACTAACTTCCAAAGAGCACCTATCCTTCCCACACTGAGGACCCACTGCAGCGCTCCTCCTCACCTTCTGTATTTGCCTAAGGATGAAATAGATTTAGAAACAATGCAGAAAAAATATAAATACCACAAAAACATACATTTTAGAATCTAATGTTCTTGTTTATCTTGTTTTTTTTAATTACTTTTTTAAGGGGTATTTTCAGCTTTAAAATGGGAGGCATATAGTACCATGAGATATGTGAAATTATGTATAAAAAGAGTAAATGGCTTAGCCTGAAGAAAAATCTTCTGGGGACAAATATCAAAATACTGAGCCTGAGCCTAAAGGTCAAGATAATGGTCACACTAATAACAGCTCTCAGTGCTAAGACCCCGTTCTAAATCCAGAGGCTTACATTATTCCTAGACGACCCATGAACCTTCACCGCTGGGGAGTATAAACCAACAATCCCTCAACAACATGTGTTCCACTGAATTAGTCCTATATCTGCTTGAAGCCTTGAGAATTAGACTGTTAGTCCTGACTCTATTGATCCACGTTGACACACATCTGTTAGACTGTCAATACAATACAACAACAATCCAAGGATTTTCTTTGTTGTCTCATGAAAACCTTCTTACCTCAAAGCTGTTGTTCATCAGCTTTTCCTGTGTTTTGTTGCTGATTATAATCATGGTATAAAACCACATCCAATAAACCTGTTTGAAGCAAGAGCGCTTTTGTAGTATAAGCACTGCACAAACTGGAGTATAATATGTATATGTATCTAATATGTAGAACACAACAACAAACAAGAGTGTGCTTATTGATCACATGAAACTGTTTGTACACATAAACACTCACAATACTGTAAGCTTGGGATAAAGTGCTGTGTCTGCCCTTGTAGAATACTACTCACACAAGCTAACGGGCTAATATATAGCTATGATGCTAACATGGCCGCGACAGTTAGTATTAGCGTTAGCGTCTACTAACATAGTACCCAGACTATTTCCCGCCAGTTACACCGCCACTCAGAATCGGGTGTTCCAGCGGGTCTCATGTTTCATTGATGGTTTCATTGGAGCTTGGAAAGGCCAACTCGAACACTAATAGCAATTAAAAGTGCTAAATAGAGCTTTAAGACCTTGGTTGATATTTATTTTTTCCAGACAGAATCTGTTTCCTTTAAGACAGTGGACTCCTGCAGAGGTGGGATGAGTGCTATCTGCTGGGTAACTTTGTCAACATCATAATCATCTTTGATTTGTGTTTCGTCACAGCAGAGAACACAACAGATGCTGCCTCATTTACCATACAGTCTTCTCTGAATCCACACACAGCACACACACACACACACGGGTTGGTGGGGGGAGGAGACAGCAATTTGTTGCTTGCTTTTGATTTTTGATTGTGTATTGTATTGTGTTTTTGTGTAGACCCCAGGAAAAAAAATCTGTTATTTTAGCAGTAACTAACGGGGACTTACAACACACACACACACACACACACACACACACACACACACACACACACACACACACACCTTTGTGTGTTCAGATATGGGCATATATGCAGGTATACACCCATAGACATGCACTGTGATACACAAACAACATCAGCACCCCACAACACACACACTGGTCCCTCCCACTGAGAGGAGACGGAAACAGCACACCCAGAGGATAATGGATTAGTATAGATTTAAGAAGATTCCACTGTTTGTTAAGCTCTGCAGTTTAGCTAAATGTGTGTGTGTGTGTGTGTGTGTGTGTGTGTGTGTGTGTGTATGTGCATGTGTGTATGTGTGTCCTATATCAAGCACAGCCCGTCTTTTAGACACAGAAAAATTTCCATAATAAAGACACAGTGTTTAATCTGTCACTTGAGATAGGAGGGGAGAGGGAAGCGAGTGTGTGCTTGTGTGTGTAATTTTTTGCGTTTGTGTGTGTGTGTGTTATAGAGGTTGACACTCCGACAACGATCTACCTGACTACCTCTTGCTACTTTGTTATTCTAAACAGACATGGCCGAAAAAAAACCCACTGTTCGTTGCAAAACACTTGCTTACACACTGTTTCACAGCTAGCCAACGTTTATTTGGCAGTTCTTAAATTGACTCCGGAACTCCCTCACAGCTGAGAGACAAAAAAAAAAAAAAACTCTTCTTGGTGGACACTCATTAAAATGAAAATAAAATCTGTTAAATGAGACTGTGGAGTTAAGCAAGAATTTGGCAGAACTCTGTAGGAACTGCTTTAGGCTATGAACACTTTGAGATCCCCAGCCGCGGACTGTCAGCTTGCGTGAATCTGTGCCCCAGCTAAATGCAGGCTATTTGGGATTTTAATAATAGATCAATAATGCATATAGTGAAGATTACTGGGATGCACACTGGAAAAGCCAATTAAACAGTACTTTACATAATTCCTCCGCCCTGCTCTCTCCCTCTGCATCGCCCTCTCTCTTTCTTTCTCTCTGTTGTTCTTCGCCTGCATAGTTATTTTCCCCCGCTGCCTCTCTATAGTTTCTCCTCTTCCCTTGCATTCATTCACCCTTATGTTCATCACTCTCACCCAAACTCCCAACCCCTTTGCTTCCATCCTTTGCTGTATTCCCCCCCCCCCCTTCTCTTCATTAACACCACTAGTCTACCCCTCACCCATCCCGTCCCGCTCTCCCTCCTACCCCGTGGCCCACTTGCTTTCTCTCCCAATCCACATTTGTATCTCTCTCGCTCTTCGCTAAAACTATTTCCCCTCTGCCTCTTCTGCCTTAGAATCCCAATATGGCAAACATGGATGCACACCACACACTCTGCACCTACCGCTACGCTCTGCCCCCCCCCCCTCCCCCCAATCTCAATGACCTGACCATCTGTGACTGAGAATTCCAGTCTTTAACTAAACCCCCGTCATACCAGTCTCTGCGGTCAGTGTGTGCGTGTGTGTGTGTGTGTGTGTGTGTGTGTGTGTGTGTGTGCGTGCATGTGTGTGCAGGAGTGTGTGTGTGTGTGTGTGCGTGTGTGTGTGTGTGTGTGTGGGGGGGGGGGGGGGGGGGGGGATGCCAGAGCTGGAGTAAGCTCCACTCAAAGCTGTCGTAAACACCACTAATGCATCCCTAAACTTGGGGAATTTCATGTGTATGTGTGTGTATGTGTGTGTGTGTGTGTGTGTGTGTGTCTACGGCACACACAGCCACCTAATCCCTCATAAACCTACATTTTATCGCTTACCACACCATTAGCTCAGCCGTGGCATTCTGCCTGGAGATGTCAAAACAGAGGGACTAGAAGAGTCTGTGCTATTTCTTTGTTGTTCTGTGTGTAGATTCTACATTTCCCTGGGCCTTCAGAGAGATAAAAAGAATTATGTCCTTCTCACTTGGGAGACAATGTACTTTTAACTGCGACTGGCTTTTTTGGTTTATGTAGCCAAAACTGTAAAACAAGCTGTAAAATTAGACACTTTGAACTGTGCAGCTCTGGGAGAGATGTGAGATTTTTTTGTTTTCATTGAAAGTTGGCTTTGTCAGCCTTTTAAAAAAGTAACCAGTCACGTTAACTGTCTTTGAACTGTTTACGTTTTTATTTCAAAGTCAATTAAACTAATATCGATGCCATTAATGCTTTGGTGCTTGCCGGATTTATACTGTAAATATTCTTAAGTTCTTGCTAGAAGAGAAGTGATGCAACAGTATGACAGTGGGTAAATTTTCCACAGGGAGGAAACACTTCCCTCACTTCCCCTGACAAATAAACACACACCTACACACACACACACACAGGTAGCAGACCTGTGTGTGTGTGTGTCTGTATGAGGCTGTCTACAGAGTGGCGTCAGTGACAGAGAGCGATCTCCAGGGGGGTTAGAGCTGGGGAGCTAGGTGACACTATAACAGTCTCTGATCAACCCAGGAGAGGAGGAGGTGTGTGTGTGTGTGTGTGTGTGTGTGTGTGTGTGTGTGTGTGTGTGTGTGTGTGTGTGCGTGCGCGCGCATCACCTGAACTATCACTATCTGTCTTTGCATTTGTTTGTGTGTTTGTGAGTCACTGCAGGTGTCACTGAGTGTGTTTGTTACTACAACTCTGTGTGTGTGTCTGTGTGTGTGTGTGTGTGTGTGCTACATACAAAACGCTTCAATTGTCAGCCACAGACCCTGTCTCCCTGAGAGGCCTATACCCCACACTTCAATGTCTGCTTTATAGCGATGACAGGGCCTTTACACTGAGGGCTTGGCACTGTGCTCCGCTGCTTTCCAAAGACTGCGTAGGAATCCAAGGTTAGTTGCGGGAAAATTAATTGTTAGCCCTCCAAATTATTCTAGAGAAACTGTGGCTTCAACAGCTGAAGGGTTTTGATTGGGGAATTCTAAATTTGTTTCAAGATAAAGGCTGCAAGCATGATACCGTAGCCCACCCAAGTCCCTGGTTTAATTTTGTCAGCAATAGAATTCGAAAACAGAGTGAACTGCTATGAATTTTAAAAGCAGGTTCCTAAATCACTGTGAATTTTGCTGCATCAGTGTTTTGCAGGAAACTAACATCCTTGTTCTTTTCATAGACTAATTTTGCTGTGACAAACTGAAGTAAGATTGCAGCATTTACAATGTCGGTTGACCACATTATTCACTAATTAAAGGGATTGTGCATCCAAAACGCAAAATTGCATCTTTGCTCCGTTACTGTGCAGTACAATTAGTCCCATGGCAAATAGAAATGGCATTCTGAGCTGTGCTTTGTTTGTAGTTGCCCTATTTTCCAACAAAGTCAATTCCCTGTTTGGATATAGTGCCTAAATAAGCAAAGATTAAATTATCTTTTTAAGGGAGACAGTAAAAACATCCACTTCATAATGACCTGTAAGTCAATCCACTTAAGACAGCAAAGAAAAACAAACAGGAAAAGCACGGCAAAAGAAGAACAAGCACATCAACATTCTAGGAAAGGAACAAGAAAGGAAGAAATAAAAAAAATAAAAATGAATAAAAGTTTACATTTAACATGGTGTCAACACCTGATTTGTTACGATTCTCAACAAAGATCTTAACACTGGGTGGTTGGGTGTGGGTTGGATTTAAGCTCCTTGATTGGGCTGTCACAAGGAAATCAAGAAACTTCTGTGAGTGCTGTTTATCTACTTAGTTATTTATCTATTTATTTATTCATTTATTTTTGCCAAGGTGTTTAAAGAGACATCAACTCTCAACCATAAATATATAAATATTTCTGATGCCAAAATTTGATTTACCATTTGCCCTCATGTGCTATCTTCATTTTTTTTTTTTTTCTAAAATAGAGACTCTAATAAGAGTGGCAATGACAAACATCTTAAGCTCTCTATCAATCTAATTCCAAAGACAAAAGTTTTTTGTTTGTTTGTTTTGTTTTTCTCCAAATACAAGAAAAGAGTATTTTAAGCTTACATGATAGCACAACAAATAAGCCAGCACAGCACTAAGGTAGAAGACGCAGAATCCATTCCACTGAAAAAAGCTCAGGTTTATAATTATCCTGAAGACTTAGCTGTCAGACCTTGTCGCTGTCATGACGCTAGAAAACCTGTAACCTGCCTTATCAAAAGGATGCGTGGGGCTTAGAGGGAAATGACCAGTGAAACAGTGCGAGTCACGTCAACACATCAGCTGATTGATTTTGTTTGTGTCTGAAAGCAGCAAAATCATCTTTCTCCAGCCAATGGACTAACACTAATTAATGGACAAGGGACTCTTGTAATGGCGCTATGTAAACTCATTTTATGCTCAGAACATCAGATGGGAAGCAGGTTTGCACATGGATTAGCATGTTTCTGTGTGTGTGTGTGTGTGTGTGTGTGTGTGTGTGTGTGTGTGTGTGTGTGTGTGTGTGTGTGTGTGTGTGTGTATCCTCATCACCATTGTGGAGGGTGAGCAGAGAAAGCTTCCTTTTACTGCTAATAATACAAGGTCGGTACAAGTCGTACAAATACAACACAGCTCCCACCATATTCTCCTCTGTACTGACTGTGGACACCAGCTGACCATTACCTTCCTAAAAAAAAAATCCATAGAGCAGTTTCTTTACTAGAAGCAGCAGATTGATTCTTGCATCAGATCCAATTGGCAAAGAAAAAGGTCATGGTTATTAAGATATAAAAACACTCAATGCTGGATGTTGTGCCATTCAATAGTATAGATAGTGAAGTTAATTTAAAGCCAAATGTGCATTCCTAAATGTCAACATGGATCAGACATGTAATAGCTGATTTTATTACTGGATTAGTATTTTAGAATCCTCCCTGGTTTAGGGCTAAGGCATTGTAGCTACCAGCTTACTTTACAGAAGCTTAATATTCCTGAATCCCAGAAGCTTAGGGAACGACTCTGAAAATCTTTGTCAGTGTTGAAAAATCCTGCTGTGTATTTTCCCCCCTCAGGGAATACCTACCGAGGAGTCTGCTGTTGGACAGATAATGTTATGCTTTTGAAATCCCCTCTATGTGTTTGTATATGCTTTATCTGTAGTGTTCAGTGCTTTGAATGCCTAGGATGGGTAAAGACCTACTTACCCCATTCAGAATTTTTGGGATTGTATTTTTTTTATAATGTACACATATACACATGTGACATTGTTAATGCACGTTAAAGTTCTTGGAGGGTAGAAGTTTTCAATAACTTTTATATAACGGAAAATATTATGTACACAACTCACAGAAACTTACAGACTCACAACTCACATATTTCACAGTTTAAAAAAATACAATTTGCCCCTTATTCTTTTTTTTTTTTTTTTTTTTTTTTTTTACAATGAATGAATTTCACGTCTATAACTATTATGCACAGCCAATTTTTGTACTGAAAGCTCAGTCAATACAACTGTATGGAAAAAAAAAAAGTCTTTCAGTCTGTTCAGTTCAGTGAGGCCTTTGCTTGGTGCATGTAAGTCTTATTTGTAAATGAGGCGTTTTATTCCAAAGTGAGGAATCAATCATTTAAAAATGCAACACCTACTCTTACAAAATGAAAAGAAAAGTAATATTTTAGATACAGTAGCTTCAGTTGTATTTTTAAAAATATTGAGCAACGAGCATCAGCTAACAAGGTGTTTCTTTAGAGCATTTTAAAATGAATCCATTACCTGCCGTATGTGTGTATGTGCCTGTGCGTTTCTCAGTTCCTTGTCTTCTCCTTGCAAGCACCTCTGATATTTTCCTCACCTGGGAGACTTTTTCCCATCTGCTGTTCTTCTAGACATGATGCCAGCGCCCACATACTTCAATACCCAGGAGGATCTTCTGTAGGAAGGAAGAGACAAGGATCAACAATTTTGCTGTACATCTTAACTGCGTGTGTGTGTGTGTGTGTGTGTGTGTGAGAGAGAGAGAGAGCGAGAGAGAGAAGAGGAAGGGAATCCCTCTTGCTTGGTGACTTTATTATCCTTCTTAATCTGTTTAGCAGGACTTCACTGAGCGTGCGAGGGAGGGGGGGGGGGGGAGAGAGAGAGACAGAGAGAGAGAGTGAGAGAGAGAGAAGGGGGGTGAGGTAAAATATGCTTCACTAGGGTATACCAGTAAACTCCAGATGTCATGTGCTTGGCATGGAGAGTATGATAAACTGGTATTTCAGTTAGGTATGCTGACGGTATGGGAATGTACAGAAGCTTAGGTGTGAGCAGTATGCAGAAACATAGTACTAAAAATATGCTGTGACTTTGGGTATGAACAGTATAGAGACAGTGCATAAAATAGGCCACGCCCATCGTGGGGGAAACCGCTGCACCGCTTTCCATTCACCTTGTGTGACTGAATGTACATCATTGTCATTATTCCCCAAATTAAACATGCCTAAAAGCTGTTGTATGGTGGGCTTCACAGCCAACAAACTTAAAAACCGTGAATTACAGTTTTTTGTGCTCACGAGTAAAACAAGAGAGCCGTTGAGAAGAAAAATGGGGCTCTAGGCCGTAAGGAGAGAGGTGCTGACAGTGGCTCATGGTAGAAGAGGGGGAAACTTTGGGACCCTGAGACTAAGTACATTTATAATGTGGCCAGCATTTTGTCACTGGTCAGTAACTTACCAGTAATTATCTACTTATATTCTTGTAAGATAACCTGAATGTTAAAATGTGTTTAAAAGCTACCATGCTGTCCTAACATTACGCTGCTACTAAGCTAACATTACTGAGCCAGTTTCTCTCTATAAAACAGATGAGTTGTGTTCATGTGTGGGTCTCAGGATAGTTTGCTCTGTATTGACTGCCAGTCCAGGGTGCATAAGTAATGAGAAATCTCACTGACTTGTTAGCTAACATAAGATAGTTAACAACAATCCACTTTAATAACCAATGTCATGTCAATGTCACTCAAACTTATAGTCTGAAAAGCATAGCTATATTTCCAATTTTTAAATATGAAGTGAAATTATTCAAAGTCAACTTATTATCTTACCTGGTGATTAAATTAAGTAGTGGTAAATGTCGAAGTAGTTTGCTTCAGGCCACTGTGTGAGATCATTTATCCAGCTTTATTGAAAAAGGACATTGAGGCCAATTAAGTTCATTTTTTCAGTGTACCTTCTCCTCTCTGTTGGAGGCAGTGTGCTGAAATAATTCTTTGACAGACTTGTCTACTCGAAAACAGGAAAAACCGTGTGAGGCTGTCCATATCTGTTAAGATTTCCTCCCGATTGCCGATTTTGCAGGTTTGTTAGCGATATTGTTTTCCCCCACGGTGGGCGTGGCTTTCGAAGTATGACGCGCTCTGCAGCGTGGCTGCAGAACCTTCTTCTTCATAGTTAAGATATGGAGACATTAGCTATGGTTTGGATGATTAAACATGTTTTTTCCAATTGTGCAGTGTATTCATACTTGCATTGCAAACATTAATGATGCTCACTATATCGCAAGACTGTTCCCTGGATGAAGTGAAGCCAGCTGGCTGTTACTCTATAGTCAATATTGCAAGAAAAATGCTGCCTACACCTAGCTTAGAAAACTAAAATGCTCTGATAAGACTTGCTCTATTACAGAGCGTGTCAGAGAAGTGCTGCTGGGCTGCATACATCCCCATGACAGGGGTTGTCAAGTGCTGAAGAGGAACAATTATTGATTCAACTCTCAAGGTATCAGAGAACTTTTAGTAGCATATAGTATGCAGAGAGCAGGCTGCATTTTATGTAGAAATAAAACTATGGGGAGAAAAAAATATATATATATATAAATATATATGTATGTAATAAAGGCTAATGATGTCTAATGGTGCAGAGATTGCTTTCATATGCTTTGGAAATGCTACAGCAGGCAGTGCCTGTTGGGTGGACTGGTTGCTATTTTATTTATCCTTTTGTCTTTATGACTTTAATAACAACAGCAGTTTTTAATTGCAGCCCAAGCTCTGCCATCACACTGAGCGGCATTAATTTTAGACGGGTGGAAAACATCATGTTATCAGGACTTTTAGCCTTTGTGCAAACACCCTTTTTAATTAAGACAGTTCAGTTGTGCTCTGAGCTCATATTTGCAGAGAGAGAGGGGGGCTGGAATAGACTATGCAAGAGAGAAAGAACAAGGGAAAAGAACAAGGCAAACAAAAAGAGGAGAGTAAAAGAGACCAGACTGAGCAATGCTAGAGGACATGAGGTTCTGTTGCCAAAAATATCAAACACTGGCAACAAATAACGGTACAAAAATTGTGACATGTCAAGAACATGATCAGCATAGCAAGAATACCTCTGTGGCAAAGAAAAAGGAAGACTCAAATCATGCCAACAAAAGCTAAACAGTAGACCAAAACTTAAAATGGCTGGAATCAGCAGGATATCAAAGTCATGAAAGCTGACTGACATTACAGTACAGCACCCTTAAGCAAATCCTGCTAGCCAAACCTAAAGATAGGGCCAAGGTTGAATATGAATAATGTACTCTTCCGAACTACTGTCCATGTCAGTGAACACAGACTGCAATGCTGCTGCTGCACCTGGAGAACAAAATATATATAATTATATAATACTGAATTTCAGCATGTTGAGAGGAAAGGTGACAGAGCCTGGAATGACTTATCCACTCTGAAAGACTCTGGGGGGAAAGGTAGACTTTCAGAATTAATAACACTGACAAATAAAGCTCATCTGGGTGTAAAGGGTGCAGACAAACATCATCAGCCCACAAAGTAATTTTCCCCTTCATTGTCTAAGGAGCAGCTCCCCGTTTGACATCAGAGTGGCATCCCAGAATACAGTCTAGACTTTGAGTTATGAGTTGGTTATGTTCAAGAGTCATCAGCATAGGGATGACAGATTAAATGTAGCCATAATGACTTTGCACCTAAACGTCCGTATAAATATGTAAAATCAAAATGATGATGGCGATGTGTGTCAGCGTTGCATGGTCATTTTTCTAACATGCATTATTTCTGGCAGCTGAAAATTACCCCCTCAAGTTCTTATTTTATTTTTTATTTTTTTTGTACACTTTATTTTGATTCTGCTCTATTTCAAAATCCTTATATTTGAAATGACTTTTGTCTAGGGGCCGCACGGAGTGCTGTAGCCTACTGTGTCAACATTAAAGGTACATTCCCAAAAATTATGTGAAAGGACAAAAATTCAATAAAAGAACAATTGTATTTAATAGGTTAAAGAGCTCATTCTGTTGTAAAATTCACTCAAGGGAAATACTTTTTACTCAACATTTTATATGATATGCTTCAGACTTCACACTTTGTCTTTCTTGCAAGCAAATATGACATTTGGTCCCTTCGATAAATCTCAGTGGGATTCAGTGAAGATGAACTGCACCCTGTATATTTGAGTTCATTTCCAAAGTGATATACCGTATGTCCTTTTTGTTTAAAAAAAAAAAAAAAAAAAAAAAAAAAATCATGTCCTGAAGTTCATCACTCAATATATCTCAAATTTAGAGGATCCAGTCTCAGTTAACTATACCCTTTCAAAATGCATCATAATTTGTTTCATTTTTTCATTCTTTGCACTCACTTACACACTTACACATTTTCTAGACATCACATTTTTCCCTAATGGTGGATATCTCATTTTGGAATCAAACTTTATATTTTAATTTTCAGATAACCACTTGCAGGAGAGGGGGTAATTTTTCCTTAAAAGTTAAAACTGGATTAAAATGCAATTGGAACCAACTCTTTCCACATTGCTTTATGAAATAGTAGGCCTACAGTACCTCCAGCCTCAACATGCACACACACGCACACACACACACACACACACACACACATACACACACACACACACACACAATGTATATTGGCAGGAGTAGGTGACAGCTTCTGCTAGCATGGGACAATGAAAACAATCATTGGAATAATTTTGTGGCACAATAAAATGTGTTAAAGTGGGGGTGGGGGTGGGGGAGGAGGGCACTGTTCAAAGCAAATGTATTTACTCAAAATACATTTAGGTCAGGGAATGGAAGCTGTCCTACTGTTTTCAAATGTGAGACTCGCAGAGAGACCCACACAGAGAGCGAGGGAGCTCTATTGAATCAAAGCAATTGTTTACTTTGCACACAATACAAAGGCCTTTTGTTAGTTCATTCCCAGACACTCTAATGAATACTACATAATGGCAGCTTTTTCTACGCCTCATATTTACACCACGTCATGTTTATACTGACGGGCCATTCAACATTCACAATCCTGCTTCTTAAACAAGTCTAGTGATTCAGTGTTAATTAATCATCACAGATCATGGTGCAGTGACATGTGTATATAACTGAAAACATGAATGTCATAGAATAGAACACACCAGAGTAGAAAGGAACTGACAGAATCAAACTCCCCCCCCAAAAAAACCCTTTTTATAATCACTGGATTATCCTGGTTTCATACAGTGAAAGAATAACAGAAAGCTCACGCCGTAAATATGATTACCACTGGCCTTTTTAAGATTTGTACACAGATTTTAATTAGATCCATCAACAGTGTGTGTGCTGTGTCTGATAAATTGGGTCATTCTTGTAAAGCGGGCCTGCTTGCTAGTGGAGGAATCGCCCTGAGGAGGAATACACAGCTGCTGCTGAGAGAAGAGGGAAGGACCAGGAACGAAAAGAGAAAAAGGTGGGTGGATTGGACAGCAAATCGTAGTAGTTTTGGTTGTGAAGGCAGATTTCTGAAGTTTTGGCTCTTTTTTTTTCCCTGGTAAATTCTATGCTGAGGCTCAGAAACAAATTCAGCAAGACTTCCTTCTGCACCCTTGTTCCCCATTCCCCCACCCCCCCATCAGATATAACAAGTATTTTCTCAGTCTTTACTGTACTTACATTTCCAAACTTAAGATATATGGCCACAAAACTATTTTTTTTTCTAAAAACAAAGTAATCTGTAGCCATTCAAAATGCCTGAAATGCTGAGACATGTATTGTTTCTCCTGGTGGGGTAGAGTTCACTGTGAGTTCCCCATTCTGTTTCAATTACAGACTGAAGAGTCAGAGCTGCCATGCATGGCTCCTTTCAATGACACCCATGATTCTCAATACCGCGCAATTGTAACTTATTCAAAATGGTCATTTGGAGTGCTGTTCTGTCTTTGTGTAAATCTGCATGTGAACTCACTGCATTTATTTCTTTGTGTGTGTGTGAGTGTGTGAGTGAGTGAGTGAGTGAGTGTGTGTGTGTGTGTATACTCCACTGGGCCCTGTCCTCCCTGGCTGTATAGAGCCACTAATCAGTCTCTCTCTTTTCCAAGCCTTCATCTTCTTCTGTTTGTGTGTGTGTGTGTGTGTGTGTGTGTGAGTGAGTGCACGCAGCCATCTCCCTTAGACAGCTGCTCCTGAATAAACATTGTTTACTTCCTAATCGAGCAGGGAGCGCACCCAGGGCCTGAACTCTCACTGTTACCACATGAGCACATGTGCACGCTCTCTCTCTCACACACACACACACACACACTACATACTTACAGAGAGAGAGAGGCAGAAAGAGATAACCTGCATCCTCAAACACACACACACACACACACACACAGGTATCAGCTTTATTAGCTATAATCATCTCCATATAATCCATATGCATCCATCATGCATTAGACATCAAAGCGATTTTGTTTATGCACCAATCCATCACTGATGGAACACACCTGAAAGATAATTCTATAAAAGGTAGAAATTGTATTCCGCCCTCAGTGTCATGAATATGCAGCACTGACATTTTTGTTCAGGCACTCACAGAGGTATATGCGGTCACAGTTAAATACAAACACATAGACATACGCACAAATGCACACATAGCACACTCACACACATAGCTAAATTGACACACACACACGCATAAACACACAGATCCTGGCTGGTGTTGGAGGCTAGGATGCGGCGGTGCGCTTGGTTCTCCTGCAGGAACAGATGGCCTCAACTCTGGAGGGATGATCACAGGGAGGATGGAGGTCAGGAACCAGCAAGGGAGGGAGGGAGTGGGAGGGAGGCGGGAAGGAGGAGGGAGAACGAAAGCTGGAAGGAATGATCAGAGCCGCCTGATGACAGGAAAGGAGATGTAAGGAGGTTGGAAATGAGGATTGATATTTGGAAAGAAAAGGATGATCACACGGGGAGGACGAGAGGTCTGGAGGCAGACAGGAGAGGCGAAGACTGGCAACAAGATAGTGGAGCTAAAGATGGGGGAGGGGTGGTAAAGAAAAACAGGTCTAATTACAGGGAGGCTAAAAGGTGGAAGGGATGGATGAATCTATAGATAAAAGAGGGATGGAAGGATCAGAGAGGTGAGGAAAGAGGGATGATTGCTGGGGAGATAATGGATAAGGAGAGATAGACAAAGAGACTGGGCACAGGGCAGAGGTCAGGACAGAGAGATGGAAAGGGGGGAGAGAGGTCTGCGAGGGATGGAGGAAAAGATAAAAAAAAAATAAGTTGTTAGGATGATGAAAGGGTTCAGAATCTGGGGATGAGTGAAAGGAAGAGTACGGGAAGGGAGATGATGAAAGGATAGATGGAGGAAGTATGGGACCCTGAAGCAGAGATGAGATGGAGGGATGAGACAAGGAGGGACAGATGAAAGGAGAGCAACCTATTAGGAAAAGATTAATATCATTGCATACATCTCTCTCTCTCTCTCTCTCTCTCTCTCTCTCTCTCTCTCTCACCTCTCCCTCTCTCTTTCTCATTTCATCAGTGGAGGATGATAAGAGAAGGAGAGAGCCAGACATAGGAAGAGGGGAATATGGAGGTCAAGTGAGAAGATGGGGAGAGCAACTGAGGGGTTCGGAGCGAGAGACGGGGTTCAACTCGAGGAGAGGGAGAGGGAATGGAAAGAATGATGGAAGTTATTATTATTTTCATAAACACATAACTGTTTACAATAATGATCCATTCACACATTGTTTACAATGAGTTTGCTGACAACATGCATGAAGTGAAAACACACTTGTAAGACAGCTCAGACAAACAAATGGTCAATTCAATTATGCGCTTTTCTACAATTTCAGTATTGTGTGTGTGTGTGTGTGTGTGTGTGTGTGTGTGTGTGTGTGTGTGTGCATCTAGCCTACAGTCTCTGGGGTTGTTTGATTGGTGGGTCGGTGTCTAGGTCTAGCTTGTGCGCAATGCAGACATGCCAACACCCCCCACACTCTCTCTACTTAACTTCTCTCTCTCTCTCTCTCTCTCTCTCTCTCTCTCCCTCTCTCTCTTTCTGTCTCGCTCGCTCTCTCCCCCACTCTAATCATGGCCTTAAGGCCTGGCGAACGGACGACAGAGGTTAACGCTCCCCGGAGGAGAGGAGCGATTGTAAATGAGGCAGAGGTGAAGATGAGCGGGTGAAACAGGCAGATAAAAGAGATGAGGGATGAGGCGGACGTGTGGTGAGAGGGCCTTAAGAGGGACTGACACGAGAGAGAGAGGGAGAGAGAGGGGGAGAGAGAGAGAGAACCTGAGAATCTCAATTTGAGTCAGGCTATGATCTTTTTTTTTTCCTTTCCTTCCTTATCTTTCTTCTTGCTCTGGCATTTCACCCCTGACTACTCATTATTCTGATCATTGCTGAAGATTGCTGCGCACACAGAAATGTTATGTGATCTCACTGTCACATATATCGACACATGGAAATGATTATTAAATATGGCATGGTTTTGAGGCCGGCTGTGTTATGTTATATCATGTTTGTCCACTCACTAATAATGTATTTATTTGTGTGTGACTGTTCGTCTGTGTGCACCTACTTTTTCTTACCATTTCCAATGGAAAATGTCATTTTTCCTTTCCTTTCTTTTGCATCATCTTAGTGCACTTCTCTCTCCATCCTTCCGCCTCTCTTATTTTCCAGCCTTGTTTCAGGTCAGATATCGTGCAGTGAGCTCGCCGAAAGTTTATTAAGTAGGATGGCTAAACGTGGCCCTGGGCCTTGAACCTGCGCTGATGTATGTACACACATGCGCGCATGCACACACACAGACACACACAGCCTCATCAGCCTCTTGTGGCCTACTTCTACTCCATTGAGCCCACCCAACTAAATAACTGATTGTGCCAAAATAAGGCAGCATCATACCTTGGTGACAACCAGTCTCTGTCTGGAAAAATTTAGTGCGTGTGTGTGTGTGTGTGCCTGCAGGAACTGAGCGATTGCACATCAATACTATAATAATCCTATCCATAGTATATCAAGAGAGCCCTGGGGCTGTAGCCTAAACAGTGCTGCCAGAAAGGAAAATCCAGCACTCCTAATTGCACTCGTTTTTAGCAAAGGAAGAACAGAATCTTATTGTTTTGGACGTACACGGCTGATTCCTGATACGTGTGATGGAGACAGTGAAGCGAAGCACAAAGGGAGACAGAGAATGTAACAAGAAGGGAAATGCTGGGGAGGGGGTGGATAGGTTGGGGTGGGGCTGATTGGTGAAGAAGAAATCAAGTCTGAAACTAATTTTACAAAAATTTTACTTTGTCTTTGTTATTTTAATCCTTAGCTTTGTAACTTGTAGTTCCAGGTGCAAAGGATCTCTCTTTGCGTTAAACTGAAGTACTCATGGTTTGCATTTTGTTTGCTAAATTTCAATTGTTTGTGCATTGTCAATTCAGAAAATAAATAAATAAATTATAAATCGAGTCGGTAGCCTTTCTCTGATGTTCCTGCCACTGCACATTTGATATAATAATAGTAGTATAGAGATCTCTAACTATCCCTTTATTGAAGATAAATAAGTGAAAATTACATTTACTAGAACCCTCCACTGCAGCTATTTTATGGCTCATTAAACAATCCAGCCATGAACCTTCCACCTTGTTGTATGCAAAATAAGCCACTTTCAGAGCTTAAAAACAGTCTTGAGGGCTCGGTATAAAGCTATACCCGCTAACAAATGTGATATCAACCATGATCTCCATGCCTGCCAATGCATCCTCGTCAGCTCAAAAACCCTCCCTTCAAGGCTAAACACGCCAAACATTGACCTCACAGCCTCGAAGAGAGGTAGATGTGACTCCTTGGCCTCTTCCTGAACACGTATAGGTTGAAGTTCAAAGGTCACAGCTTGTCTCTGCTCCTGCACCTCATCGGGTGGGACATGTTTGGTTTGACTGTGCCGCAGGGCTTTCATTTCTATGACCTGATGTGCAGCTAAATTCCCTCCTCCTCTCCATCCCCGCTCCCCGTCCCCCCTCACATCCTGTCTCCCCACCCTCCTTGCCTGCAGCCGCCCTCAAGCAAAGCTACGTCTAATTTAATTAGTCACGTTCACCTCTTTTTTGGTTTTCCTTCTCTGCTTCTCTTTTGTCTTTGAAAGGGGTTTTCTTCCATACAATGCTTTCCTGCCCTGCGCCGGCCTAATTTGCTGCTGCTTGAGCTGTAATAATGCCAGAGGAGTTGCTGCGCCTCCGCACCAAAACAATAATATGTGAATTAGTATTTAGACAGTTATTAGCTGCTGAGCACATTCTTGTTTCTAGGTATTTGTTCTGCATCTTTTTTCATGGTGTTGTTTTTGTCAAGATGACAAGAGCAAGACAGATGAAGAAAAGAAAGAGCAATCAGGAGGCAGTCACAGCAAGTATGAGTGAACTAGTTGTGGGAAGACCAATTCTTTTAATTAACTCGATTCTTTTACACCGTCCATTGTGCAATTGACAACCCCCCCCCCCACCACCTCCTCACACACATACACACAATAGCCTTCCCCCAACACACACACATATACACACACACACACACACACTCAAACACACCAACAACATGAGGAGCAATGCCATCACTGTTTCAAATAACATTAGAATAGAACATTAGAAGCCCAGTCTCAAATAATGATAGATTTGGTACACTCTGTCTACTACCATGACTTTAGACTAATTTATAGCTGTACAAACTCAACACCTTGACCAAACAGGGTCTGTCAGATAAGCCAACATTGCTAATTTACTATCGTGTCCATTCACTTGTCTGTAAAAAAACTTTCACTGGCCGATATACAGAATTGATTCATTAAGTGAACTGCTAACCAACTAAAGGAACAAATCACTTACATTTGTACTGTGGTTTTAGACCAAATGGGTGGCGCTGTCTATGTGGTGAACTAAGTGGCGATCTAAGTGAACTACTAACTGATACCCTAACAACTGAACCGCTGAACCAACTGAATGAATGAATCACTCACGTCTGTAATGTTTCTTTCATTCAGTCTGAAACAGCAACAGTTCATTCAGTTCGAAAGAAAGATCAATCCAGTCAAGGTCAATTCAACTGAACTGCTGAACGAACTGAATGAATCGTACAGTTGTGCTTGCACCATGACAATGACAGTTTATTTTTCGGGTGTCGTGTAAAGACGACAATGAATGCATGAAGAAGGAAGAATGAGAATTTGTGAGTTTGTTGCAACTGTGGTTGATTACACCCATTTTGGAGAATAGCCAGCCAGCATTGAAGTCATTGCCAAGGTAGGTAAATAACAAGTGTATCTTGTCCTGAACGTTTGCTTTGTGTTTCTAAGCATGTCGATTCGCTGAGAACTGTATGGAGCGCAGTCCAACCACAGACACTGAGCCGTTTCCAAATTTTGATTCAGTTCTGTTGGTGAACCGATTCGACACGTTCACTTTAAAGTATTATTCACATGAACAATTGATTTGTGAATCGACCCATCACCAGTGTAATGCTGCTGGTGGAAGCAAGATCATATATGCTGTGTGTGTGTGTGTGTGTGTGTGTGTGTGTGTGTGTGTGTGCAAGTGCGCCTGTCTGTCTGATGGTCCATAATTGGCCAAATGCATGCCATGCCATAAAATATAATCAAATTCTTATGGTGTCAGACCCTTCACACACACACACACACACACACACACACACACGGTCATAATGTGAACCTGGCTCCACTTACCCCAGGGACAGATATTGAGCCACATTTAAAGCAAAGCCATTACAGATGAATGACAAAAATGTGAAAAGCTTTTTTTAACTGACTAAAGCCCACTTTCCTCCAAATGTAAGCCCCATCCGGCAAATCCCCAATCAACACGCTGACATTCTCACACAATATTGAAAAGGTCTGTAAGACAAAAGGCTCTGCCACTCAGCCGGCTTATTCATGGGCTTTGACATGTATTGTTATTTGAAACTGCTGTCAGACAAACCAGACAACACACACACATACACACACACACACACGCACACCCACACGCACACGCACACCCACACACACCAGTCGGCCTAATCATCTGACAACAAGGAGCCCATTGTGTTGCGTTATGACTTTGTAGAGCAGCCTACCACCCAGAGGAGGGAAACATCTTAGAATCAAAGGCTTTCTCTTACATGCCACTCAAGAGCCGGATATCATCAAGCCGAGCATGTGAGGTTAGAGAAATACAGATGTAGCCACAGACTGTGTTAGTCAGCTGAGACTCAGCTCCTTTCAGTTGCTCTCCTTGACCCTTTCCAGATGGACAAATAGGATATTCAAGAAGCATGGGAGAGTGTCTAAATGGTTCCCTTGACTGAAACCTGAAAACCCTGATTTGGTAAACAAATAAAAAAATAAAAAAATATATGAAAAGTAAAGAAAAGAAAAAATAAATATCTCGCTTTTCAGTGATACACAAACACACTTGTCATAGCTGTTGTATCCTCAAGGATAAGCTGTGACATGACCCGAAACTTTGGGAGGCAGGGTTGCCTGGTGGTTAGAGGGACCATCCCAGCACTACAAGGTCACAGATTTGAAAACCCACAATAGCCAATCAAAACACTGAACCTCCTCATGCTTTAGGAGTGCAGCTCTTGGAAAACCTTGATCTCTGACCCTGCTGGTAAAATGCATGAATGTGTGTGTGTGTGTGTGTGTGTGTGTATGTCAGAGCGATATGCCACGAAACAAATTCCTAATGTCACTGTGTCATATGGAGACTGAAGTGTTGCAGAAGTTTAAATATGTTTATGCTTGCAAGGGCAAGCGTGTGCTGATGTCATTAAGAGTCTGTATGAACTTGTTGAACTGCTGCTAACCCTTATAGTCCATCTGAAGGCCTGCAAGTTACTGCTCCTGCTGTGGCTGTTATTCACTGCAGCTGTATTTGAACATTGCTTTTTCCATTTCCCATTTCTCTACATCTCAAATTGCTTGTCGAAGCATTTCAGTATCTACAATAGAGTATTCATTTCAGTTTGATTGTTTGCATATATTTTGTTGGACTTCCCCATTGTAGGCAAACTTAATCCTTTGTTGAGGATGTAATGTTATTGCAGTAGGTCTTGCTAAGAGTTTGTAGTAGTGAGCTATGGTTGGATATTTGATTTTATTACATTATTTCACACTGACAGCTGGCAAGCATGCCAGCCCTAAGCAATTTTTTTTTTTTTTTTTTTTACCACAGTATCAGTTTCTATCATCATCATGTTATCATTAGATAACATTCAACCTGGGGAGTAAACAAATAAAAGCCATAGCTCATCCTAAATAAAAGGAAGACTCACCTTTTTCTACTAGGATTCATTTTTCTGTGAATTAATTGGTGAATAAATCAGGTGATTGAAGCAACATGGATCCTATAATAGTCAGCACGGGGTCCTTATATAATTTCTCATGGCTCTTATAAAGAGATCAAACCACTCAGATTGACTTTGTTTTTCTTCTGAGAACACCTGTGACAGTTAATCCCAGCTCTTTCCTGGAACAACTCGCTGAAGCACTGCATAGGAGACATTTTGTTATTAAAGATTACATCGAACGTGTGATTCCGTTCCCTCCGCTAAATTGGATTCTGTCACATATAGGAGTGAAGCCAGTTTTATTAATAGACAAAATATAAAGCATTACCTTAACAGATTTAAGACAGTAAAGGTAATTATCTTTAGATGGAAACTGCAGCTTTGGTGTCAACATTTTTTAATAATGGGGAGAATCTCATCTTAATAGAATTTACCTCAAGAAGAAACTGATATATGCGAAGTTGATTGGGTAGTTGGATGTTTGTGTGGTTTGTACCTGCATTTTAGCTTTAATTCAGTCAATCATTTGAAAATCATGCAGTCATTCTAGCATTGATTATATCCTGTGTGATCTGAATTACTACTTATTTGTGCTTCTCTTCTAATATAGCTTTGCACCAAAGCTAATAAAATGCAAAGCTTTTCAAGACAGAAGTTATTTTTGTCTCAAGCATGACATCATTTTTTGCCCCAAATAAGGGATTCCAGATCCTGCCTCCCTTCAGTCTAACATGCAAATGAATAGGGGTGTAAAAATGCTTACCTTTAACTACAGTACGTCCAATGCTAATATTAACAATTGTTTGCTTTCGGGAGTTCCTCTAGTCTGCATTTCATTATTTGTTGAGGTGGATTCTGATGGGTTTTGAAGCTGCAATAAAAAAAAATTGTCATATCAATCATATTTTGTGTTCCAGCATTGTGTGGCGTTGTGAGGCGAAGATAACGCAACATCTGCACCATGGTGCGGATTCAGTAACACATTAAAAAATCGAATACGGTTTGTCAAATGCAATCCAGAAATCCCATTCATTTTTGCCTATGGCAAAAATTAATCCGTAAGCCCCGAAATGATGACACTATTAAAGACTATTAAACCATGTTATCTGCTGTATAAACTGGTTTGTGAGGTGTTTTAGGGTGCGTTTGAGGGTGGGACTTATGTAAGAGTGTGTGTGTGTGGCGGTGGTAGTAGTAGAGGTGGTGTGTGTGGGGGGTGGGGGTCGGGGGGGAGGTGTTTGAGTGTGTGTATGTGCAGGAGTCTGTCCCATAGAAGTGAGATCTCATTTCTCGTTTCTGAAGCCAAATCCACTTTGTTAACGAGCTACCCATCAGCAACATAATCAATGCATAATCAGACTCTTAATCACATTATGTACAGACTAATGTGAAGAAGAAAAGGTAGTCAAACCCTAATTGGTTAGAAGAGCATAGGAAGAATAATAATTGCCTCTATTACTTCCACATATGGCTCATCAGTAATGCAGCACTGTTGTTCAGTGGCTTTTGTTTCCATCGGTGATACAGTTTAATTTTCATGACAGCAGAGATGAAGAATGGATAGTTTGTTCACAGTGAGGTTTACTAACTTTGCACAGAACAAACATGTAGCATCACTACTATTCATAAACTTGTGTAGACGTAGTGTAACAGCATATGAAGTGTGCATGAGAGAGAGAGAGAGAGAGAGAGAGAGATATTGTTGTTTGTTAAATTTTATGTCAGGATGCTTTTGACTGTACATGAGTTTTTCTGTGCATTTGGATGCTTTTCACGCGTGCATGTGTGTGCATTTGCGTGTGGGCATGTGTGTGTGTGCACGCGTGCATGCACCATGTATTATAAAGGGAAGCTGCTCTCACCAGTTTGGCTCCGGAAACCAGGATTAGCGCAAGAACAGAGATTTGGTTCACAAAGCAGTAAGCAATTTCACACCTTTTTGCCCGGGTAACCTGATTGCAAGGGAGGGCGAAACGGACACCATGTCAGTGTGTAATACTTTGTTGTGGAGGCACTTCTTTCCTGGAGTGAAAGGTGGAACAGACGGAGATGGAGGAAAGGTGAAGGAGGAGGAAGTTGAATGGGTGGATCTCAGACTGGTATGGTTTATTCAACGTACTGTAGTTACATGATAATCCAACCTTCTCCCTCTTCCCGTTGCTTAAGATAAGGGAGGGCTATGTGAATAGAAGCAACTTGATTCTCCATAATGGATTCACTTCATCCCTGAAATAAACTGCATTCCATCTAGACTAGAGGATGTTCGCCAGGTGTCTGCAAATGAACAATCAGACTGTTTATAAACACAGTGAGAAAACTGGCTGTCACTTTGGCTGTCTGGTTCAGCCTGGGTTTGTGCTGCCATAGCCAGACACTGGCCTATGCCTGTGCCAGTGCCAGTGGCCACTGCCAGTGCGAGAGCCATACTCAGCCCTGTCAGATCGGCTAACAGATGGCCTTCAACGGGCTGGATCCCGCCTGAGCGCTTTCAGAATGAGAGGAAATGCAATGACAAGTGATGGGAACTTAAACATGCTGGGACAACAGAACGGGAGTGGAGCCGCAGGTAGTGATGGCAGAACGGAAGAGAGAATACAGAAGGAAGGAGGAGATGGGAAGAGATGGATCAGGAAAAGAGGATGGAAGGATGGATATGAGGTGGAGGGGAAAATATGGAACAAGGAGGTTGGGAAGAGCTGAAAAGCAGGATGGAAGGAGGAAGGGAGGGTGATAGAGGAATGGTGGGGGGATAGAAAATAAGAGGATAGTAAAGTAGGAAGATGGATTAATTTACAAGGAGAAAATGAGTTTGAGACAGACAGGCAGACAGACAGAAAGAAGGACAGACAGAGAGAGGGGAGAGAAGAACAGAGCAGTAACAGAAAGGATGGATACGATAGAGGTCATCTGTCGCTGGGGACGGGGTTGATTGACATCTCTGTGGATTGTGAGCTTTGACAGCAGAATCTGATACTATCCTCTTGGCTACAGCCGACAGTACAACTCCCATGTCTTAATATGGACATGAGAAATGTGTACTTGTTATGATGTCAAATCTTAAAGGTCATTGTTTTACTCTGCATCCCATCTCTGATGATCATATTTCTATGCTTATGCATCTCCTTGGATTTTGTCTACACTTGAAATGTGTGTATGCAATATACTGGGGCAGAGGATGCCAAAATGTAACATTTAACCAGAAGGTCGCTAGTTTGAATCCCTGGACTGGCTGTGAAAAATAGGTAGGACTGAGAAATGCTCTCAAAACTTTTAGACTAACACAGTACATCTCAAATGTGATGCAATTCAACGACTTACACAACCTATAAGGTGTAGCAAGAATCTCATGAATCTCATGAGCAAATCAAAACTACAGGCATACATAGGATTAAGGAAACATAAGACTCTTGAGCTGGGGAAATTTAATGGATTGTCCCTGCCTCCCCTTCATTTGTAAGAGACAGGTAAGTCTGCATGTGCTGCCACCAGAGGAGACTGTATAATTCCACAAAAGAAAACCTTTTTCAGTCAATCAGCATTCCCAGTCAAAGCATCACGTGTTTAGAACTCACTACCTGTTGATCTATGCAATTCTATATCAGCTCATTCATCTTCCAGGAATCTAAAAACATAGCTAAAAGAAAATCAAGCATGCCACACACAACTCCTGTGTGCTTCATGACCACTTGCTTGTTTGCTTTTTTGCTCTCCTGTGTTCACGTGTTTTAAAATGTAACTGTTAGTGTCCTTGTAAGTTTTTAATGCATGCTCCCATTTCATGTTGTCTGCATGATTCACCTGTTTTATTTTGTATGGCTCATTCTTGTGTATTGCTCTTCACTGTCACTTTTAACATCTTTGTTCACTCACCTGCCCAGGGACTACAGATGGAAATTATCCTTTGGCTAATTGTTCGGCTCGTTTTACAATTATGTATACTAATGTGCATTATCCCTGTGAAATAAACATAATAAATAAATGAAATAAGATGCCATAAATAATAAATAAAGCTTGGGCAGCCATCTTTTCTATATAACTACTGATGAAAAACCATTGTCTACAAATGAAAGATCAAAGAAAAACCTATTCTTGTGTGAGAGCAATGGACTGCAACACTCAGCATGCAATACTCTTTACTTTGCATGCAATACTTCACAGCATGATGTGAGTATTGCATGTGGACACCATGCTATTGCATGAAAGACTATCTTGATATGCAGTGCAATCAATAAGTGATATTGTAGCATGTTGATGCTCTATGAATAGTAAATATCTGTTAGAGGTAATCTGTATGTAAACAAAGACATCTATGTGTATTCAGCTTCAAATTGTAATCTGATCTGACATACGTTGAGCACTACCAGCAACATCTGTGGCAGCAACATTGTTCTGAATGACAACTAAATGCTCGCAATTACAGTTCAAACACACACACACACACACACACACACAGAGCCTCTTCTCACTGAGGGGTATACATCAGAGCAGTCTTGGGTTCGCTGCATCAGGCTCGGGGGCCCCCAACAGATCCCTGATATTGAAATTGATTTGTCTGACATTGATTGTACTCCCTGCACCAACTGTATATCCATGGTACATTATTTGCTATTGTCTCTCACTTTCTTTCTCACTGCTCCACCTCCGCCTGCAGCAAAGCAACTCCCCCATAGAAACAAAGTCTGCCAACAATCGCTCTTCTGAAAAAAAGAAAGCGCAGGGAAAATTGGGATGATCCATAAATCTGCGAGACGAAAAAGAAAGCGAGCATGTTTCTTTCTTTCTCAAAGGAAACTTCCACCAAAGAGCTTGTCCCACTCTACTTAGAACAGAAGATGAGCTCCCCCTTTTTCTTTTCTTTTTTCCCCCCTTCCTCTACTCTCTTCCTTACAGTACAATAATTCTAATTATGTTCAGACAACTAAACATGCCGGCTCTTAGGACAGCACAGATAGGGGGAAATTGGCTCATTTGCACAATAATAAATGTAGGTTTGAGCCCATAGAAAGCCTATTAACATTTAAATGATACAAGGACGTTATCTCTAAAGTGTGTGCTTATCCAGGGTGGCTTTCTGCGTGGATGTGCAGCGAATGATCAAACAGCCGCGCGTCTGTCTACGCCCTGCACTCCTCAGTGCAACACTGACAGCCCCGCTGACAGTGCTTTGTAATTGGGGAGAAAGGGAGGCAGGGATGGGAAGGTTGAAGGAGGAGGTGAGGGGGGCATGGAGGAGGAAGCAGCTCACGATGGAATGGAGAAGGAGGGGATACGGGATGAGACAGGGAGGAACGGCGTGGGGCGGTTAGGTGGGAGGCAGATAAGAGGAGGGTGGAGGAGCTGGAAGTGCCGGCGGAAAGGTTTGAAGGAGGCGAAGAAGGAGAAGAGAGAACTTTGGTGGAGAAGAAGAGAGAACTGGGAGAAAAGGGAGGAGGGAGGCGAGAGAGAGAGGCCTATAAATACCTTATCAATGTCTGGACTTCAGCAAACATGTCACTTGGTGTAATGAGTGTCAGAAAAGAGCAGGTTAACTATCAGACTAAAGATAGACAAATGCATACAAAGAGATTCATAATGATGTTCATGAAAGCCAAAATGCCCAGGGGAAATGTTAACATGTCATATTTAAACTGGCTGTTGAAATTTGCTGGAGGACATGCAGTACAATACAAATGTAAGTACTGTACTGCAAACAGCTAAACAGAGAACTGACATTTTTTAACCATAAATTATCGTGGTTGTTTATCCCATCTCTTAATTATGTTTAATATGGAGTATTATTTTGTAAATGCCAAAAATGAACATAGCATAAATAAAACTTTGGAGTTAAAAATAAGTAAAATCTAGAGTACGCCTTTAAGTGGCATTTGAACATTTCTGACATTTTGTTCCTACTTTTCCATTACTTGGCTGGTTTTGAATCGGATTTTAGTTTGATTGAAGCCACTTTTGTTCTGGTCCTGTGCACCTTTGCACCAGCGGACATCCTGAAATTACACCTTCAACACCCTACAGAGATTTCAGTTTGGTCAAATTTGACCTAATAATTATGGATCTATGCAGTACATCAAATCTAAAGATACATCTGTGGCACAAAAAGCATTGCCATTTCCCACTGTTATTACAAATGTGGCCTTACACTTGCTCAAATATGGTTACGCTATCAGACTTGAAATGCCATGCATTTCAAGATGTGACATTAAAACACAAGACACACAAGGGCATACAATCTTATTAGAATGCTTTATTTTTTATTAGGATATCTTCCTAATTTCTGATCAGGCTGTGCCATTTGAGTGGTGTGTGGAAATCATTAGTCTTACTCTGACATACTGTGTCTGTTAATGCTGTTTTTCACCACCATCCTTGTTGGAATGCCAGGTGGACGTTGAGGAGTTGAGTTGGTGTGTGTGTGTATGCACAGAGTATGCACAGCTAATTCTGTGCGTGAATGTGTATATGTGTGTGAACGCTTTCACGTTCAAATGTATGTGGACTTCTCTGGGTCAAATGAGGTCAAGAGCTAATAATACTCATTAAATGAGGCAGTGTTCATCACAACAGACACACAAACACACACACACACAGACACATACACACACACACTTGGCTCTCTCTTTCTCTCTGGTGGGAACACAGTTTACCTCTTCAACCCTCATTACCATACCAATAACAAGTAGACAGCTAAAGCTAGTTCGTTAAAGGTATTGTAATCACCAATTAGAAAGTTGGCTGACTATGTGTGAGCTAGTCCAATCTCTCTCTCTCGCTCTCTATCTCTTTCACTCTATCTTGCTATCTCATACAACACACGCACACACTTGAATGTACGCGCAGGCACACACACACACACACACACTATAAGCACACACACAATAAGCACACACCCATTGACATAGGTGTACAGCCCAGTGCGCACGGTTCCCTGGTGCCATAGCCTTGATAAACAATGTCCCATTCAGCCCCATATGAATAATTAAGGGGCGAGTGTGGAGAAGAGGGGAGACTTGTTTATTCAGAGAGAATAGCCTTGTCCATGGCTGTATACCAGTGTTACTGAGATGCCAGAGGAGCTTATGGCCTGCCGTGACATTATCTAAATGGCACACTTACAAAGATGTATAAACACAATTTTGTGTGCATGCACACTATGACACACTAAATGACATTCATAAATGATAAACGGAGTGGATAAATAGTGTGGTAAATATAAAATATTGATGTGGATTTGGCAGACGAGGCATGTGATGTCCTTGTTAAGAGCATTTGTGTATGTGTGTGTGCGTGTGTGCGTGTGTGTGTGGATGGATTTTTTTAGTGAGGTTCAAAGGTGAATTAGGCCTGGTGAAAGAGGTCAACACACTTGATAAATTATTTCCTCCAACAACACTGAAAAACTATAAAGAAACTTTACAATTCTAGAGGTCAACCTAGCAGGTTCAGTAAGGCTTGCTATTGTAATATTGTGCATCTGCTATCTAAGCCTTTTGTGGTGCCTTTAAATATGTAATGAAGATATATCTTTGTTCTTGTCCTCTCCATACCCCTTGACTTGACCCATCAGCTCTTACTGACTGCATAGCTAACTTCACCCTATGGACTTGATAAAAAGAAAGTGCAGATCTGCAGAATTTAACCTTTTAGGCATACAGTATCAGGAAAAATACATGTAGCAATGCACATTCAGAGAAAATGTATCTGGTTTCAAAAAATATCAATATGGTGCATAATGCAGCGCGTTTGACATGAAATAGAAGCTGCACATTACTCTCCATAGAATGGGCTGTGGTATTTGCAGCTCACAGAATGTTTGGGTTGTATGAACAGTTGATGTAAATGAACATCGACAACACACTTACTGAGTCTAGCCTTGTTTATGCTATAAGCTCATAAATGTCTATTGGCAAAGACATGACTGCCGCTTAGCCTGTAGCAATCGCTTAGCAATATAGCAACAAATGCAAAGCTTTAAGCCTGAGGGGTTCACTGCAGCTCACATACTGTGAACCTCAACTGAAAATGATCAAGGGGGCCAGCATTGCATTAGGCATGGCTCAGCACAGGCCTACAGATGTCATGTACTTCAGGGCTTGAAGGAACCTCAGCATTGCATCAGTTTCTGCTTTGCCTTGGTATATTTCTTTGTAGAATGAACTTTTTTTCTTTCTTTTTTTTTTTTTTTTTTTAAAGAAGAGTGGGCGGTCAGCTCTCCTTCAGTATTTTATTAGTGTTTCAAGCTAGCAGCTGTGAGGGGTGACAGGAAACAGAGTAATAGAGACAGATGTGACAGCGCAGCAGGAGCCGGTATTCAAACCCTGCAGTCAGAGTATATGGTATTGGCAACACAGCACACTAGACAGCTAAGCCACAGGGGCACTCTGTGAGACACACTCTAAATCTCTGATGGATAGTAGTTGAAACAACAATAATAACCCATACTAAAAACACTAAACTCAAAATACAAATGCCACAGCATGATAGGTTTCACTTCATTAAACTGTAGTATTTTGGCTCTATAACATGCTGAGTTGTTAACAAAAACCGAGTAGCACCTTAACACCGTAATATCTATTTATGGAGGTGGTAGTAAGTATCACTAAGGGAGACATCTGCTATGCGCAGATGATCATATCATTATGTGTGATGTTGTTTTGAGGTTTTCATAGCTTGTGTATTCAGTCTGAAGTGTAGATATTCTCCAGTGCTTCTTGCCAAAACATAACCCCTGCCCTAAGCTATGAATTCTAACGCTAACCAGTTGCTTTTCCTAAGTAAATCAAATGCTACATGTAGGATTAAAGGAGACAGTTTGAGAGTTTGAAATTTGATAATTATTCTTGTCAGTCTTCTTTGACAATCCAGTCAGGGATGTGGGACTATTTTCTCTCCTGGTAAAGCACGCACAACTGCAGCATTGTTCTGCCAAACTGCTCTCCCTTGGCTCAAGTAATATCCTGTCTGTTATAACAGCCTGGTAGATTTGTCACTTGTCATTTGTGCAAATAAAATGTTTAACCTTATTTAGCTATGTTCTTTATTCATTTTTGGCATCTTGTTCTAATGCCTGTCTCTCATAAACACAAGTTTGAAGCGTATAAACACCTAGACTATGATTAGCAGTTTTACAGTACAAATAACTCTCTCTGTTGTCCCCCATGAATGATGCAAGCAGCTCTTGGACCAATAAGTAACAAAATGTATCATACCTCCAAGTTTCATCAAAACTGAACTAGTGGAATAACAGCTATGACATTCAAAAGTTTGATACTTTTATGGATAGCTGAATTTGTGTACCAAGTTTCATGTCAATCAGAGTTACGGTGTATGAATTAGGACAGTTTGAATTTTTACATTTTGTAAAAGCTGGAACAGTGTGAAGATGCATCATCCATACAGGTTCACACATACGTATATATATATATATATATATATATATATATATATATGACATGTGACAAAAGTCCAAGGCCAGACTTGAACCCAAGATGTCACCTTGCCAGCCACCAGGACGCCCCTGTAATACATATTTTTTTCAGAGAAGAACTGCAACACTTGAGGAGTCCTCTCAGAAGATGAAGATGGTGGATGCCTAACCATGGCAGATATGTGATTATCAGGATTACACTGCTACAACCCTCTGGCCAAGGACACACATCACACTACACAATATAACAGGCAGACAGGAGTATACACATGCACTGCACTCACACACACACACACACACACACACACACACACACACATCAGTCTTTATCTTCCCATGCATCTCACTACTGTGTAATCGGACTTATTTGACCTGCGCTGAGGGGGGTCAACAGGCTGGACAGATGTTTGATGATAATGGTGTGTGTGTGTATGTACATGTGCGTGTGTGTATGTGTGTGTGTCTTGTCTGTGTGTGTGTGTGTGTGTGTGTTAGGGGATAATACTAGCAGGCTGGTTTTAGACCTAGTTCCACTGCACTGTTTTTTTTCTCCTATTTTCCCCTTCTTTTTTTTGCCCCAGGTCACATCAGTTGCAATTAATCCATCCTTCCTCATCGCTGATCCACTGATCTTACATTAAGCAGAGGGCTTTATCTCAGCTGTGTGTGTGTGTGTGTGTGTGTGTGCGCGTGCGTGCGTGCGTGTGTGTGTGTGTGTACTGTATGTGTGTGTGTATGTGAATGAGTATGTGTGTGTATGTTAAGAGCAAGGTAGTGAAGAGTACTTAACCCTGATCTCAATCTCTAGGAACAGCAGGGGGCATGAGGGGCTATCCTCTATCAGTGTGCATGCACACACACACACACACATAAAATGTGTCCAATAGGGACTTGTACTCACAGCATTCCATTAACGCTAAGATCCTATTGAAGGTCCTACCAATTTCCAACTATCACAATGCCCGTAAAGAATCCAAAAGCCAATCACCCCTCTGAGGCTCATAACTCACTTTTAATCGCTCCAGTCTTGTACCTCTGTCCGAGATGATACTGCAGCTCACAATATGCCAGAGTCTGGTCGAATCTCAAATCTTCCTTCTTTCCTTGAGTGTCATTTCCTTCATACTTGCTCATCCCTCTTCTCGGTCCCCATTAGAGGAGGACATCCCAAGCTTCTCCCTTCTCAGCTCTACTCCCAATGGTATTTGAGGATGAGGGCAGCAAAGGAAGAGAAGCCAAAGCAAGAGTATGATGAAGCTCAAAGCAAAGACTCAAGGAATCCGGCAACAGACTTCTGACACTCGGCCACTGAATGTCCCATATAATGAGTGTTTTAATGAGTGCCCAGCCTGTTTTTAGCTGTGTTTGTTAATTAATCAGTATGCATGCCGCGCCAGCAGATGGCAGTAAGGATAAGGTGCCTCTGGGGAACAGCTAACAGGGTAATAGGAAGGGGAGGAAAATGAGACAACAGGACAGTCCCCAGATTGCAGACAGGTGACCTCTGTCACAATATGGGAGACAGGGCGTTGTAATACACGCTGCTAAACTGACTGGTCACGAAAGGGCGGGATGTGTGTGTGTGTGTGTTTGTGTAAGTACATACACAAACACATGCTAGCACTTGTACACAAACAAATACACACATACATACACACACTTTATCCAAACATATAATGTACAGGCAAAGGACACACTCACTCTCTCTTCTCCCCCTCCTTCCTTCCTCCTCTCTTTCTCTCCCTATGGGGCCCTTGGCTGTATTGCTTTCCAGGGCAGTGTAGGGGAAGGGGGGGCTGTGGTGGGGTGGGGTGGGGTGGTGTTAGTGTCGATGTGGGGCCCTATCAGACAGATGGGCAGGGCCCAGCACATATGCTGAGAGGACATTATACGTCTCCCTCCGCTTCCCCAGGTAGAGCCCAGCCCGAGTGCACAGGGGCCCGAGCGGAATATTAATGTTCCCAATTCAATTTGTAGGAGCCGGTACTACTTCCTGGATGAGCAGCGTCGACATTTCTCTCAAATGGATGACGAGCATGCAGGGATTGTGTGTTGTTGACCTAATAACCAAGTGTGGATATAGTAGAGAATCACAAATTGGGAGTGGAAAAAAAAGTTTTGTAATACTACAGCTGCTGGTGTTATTGCATTTGAAACAATATTTTCCAATCGCCCTTTCCTCCTTGTATAGAATTTGTGCTGAAAAATCGAACTGCAGCTTTTGAGTGACATTTATTTCTGTCATCATGCATGAATGTATAATACACATTTGCTGAAGTGCTTGTCAGTATATGAGAATCTGATATGTATTCAGCATATGAAACATTCATTCAAGCCAATGTTGTTTGTTGGGTGGTTTTGGGGGTCTGGAACCTATCCCAGCATGCAGCATGGGCAGAAGGCATATACAGGTCACCAGTCCATCACAGGGCCAACACCTAGACAGATAAACACACTCCTATGACCAATTTAGAGTCTCCAATCCACCTGACTTGCATGACTTTGGACTGTGGGAGGAAACCCACGAAAAAAAACATACAAACTATACACAGAAAGAACCAGGGCCGAGAAATGCTTAAAACTGGATGAAATGGCAAGTTGGGAAAACCTGTTTTGGGTAGATCCAAGAACTGAACTACATCATGGATTAAAACTGTATCAAGATTGTCTTTGCTCAAATCCAAAGTACATAACCTGCCTTGTGTCACGCTAAATTGCATACTAGTCTTGCCCATGGTATATCAAGATTCTGCATCAGTATATTTATAGGAACCACAGAACACAGTATACATTTTTTTTTTCCAGTAACATGCAATCCATGCAAGTTGCCATAAATAAGCCGAACAAGTATAAATAAATGTAGAGGACAAAGATTATCTGGGATGTAGATTGTCACGTTATCCTGAATTACAGTCAGAAGCTGTGGAGGGGGGGGTATGGTGGGGGGTGGATAACATTTAGCTTATCCCCATTATAGAATCTTAGCCTTGGCTAGCCAGCCGGCTCCACTTAATAACAGTTTAGGCTTGGTGTTTCCATGACAACCAATACTTGATTGCTTGCCCTAATCTTCTTTAATGTGGCTTAATGCTGTTTGTATCTCTCAACACTTTGCTCTAGCCTCTCTCTCTCTGTCTCACTCTCTCTCTTTCTCTCTGTTCAGAGTACATGGTATTTTTGGTTAAAAACATGTCATTCTTGGCGTTTAACTGATTGGCAGTCATTCAGTCAGTCAGTTGGTCACACTCCAGCTGCAGAGCAGCATAGAGGATGGTCATGTAACGTCACAGGACTCACACAAACAGGAATATTTCCTGTTCTATCTTCTGCTTTCAGATGGTTTCCAAGGATTTAAATACACATTTTTGTGTCCTTGCTAAAACCTTTATGTGTGATACAGACTAAAACTACTGGCCAACATTTAAATGTTTCGTTTTTTTTTTTTTTTTTTTTTTTTTTCTTCATGGTGGCGGTATGGAGATTGACAAATAGTTTTGTCAAATAGCCATTTAACCTTATCCACTCCCCCTTCTTTCTCATGCTCCATCCCTACATCTCCACCTCTCTCTCTCGCTCTCGCTCTATCTCACTCTCTCTCTGCCCAAACTTCAAAACTTCTGTGAGAATCCTGTAGAATCCTGCGGTACTGTAGTTACTCCTGTATTCATTCATGTCCTGATGGAGATGGATGTTCAGTGTATAGCCTGCATATCTATGTCATTAGATGGATGTCTTTGTGACTTGGGTAAACACGGTGTCATGCAGTAGCACTGAAAAAATACTTCCTATTGCTCAGAGTAAGATAAGAGTGTGCCAAATATAGAGCATAGTCTTTTGTGATCAAATTGCAGCGCGCAATATTTCAGATGATCTGCAATTAAATAGAGACAGAAGCACCTAAAGGTACAATTAAAATGAAATTGAGCCTGCCAATCTTTGCAAAGACCTCAAGGTATGAATGCTGAGATATTAAATCAATACTTGTATCTCTGAAAACACCCATCCAATCTCACAGACACCCACTAGAACTGACGGAGGGAGCTATGTAGTTATCATGCAAATCGATATCTTACCTTATGTGACATACCCTATGTAGAAAAACATTACCGTACTATCTGTACAATGCTGCATAATGTATCCTCTTCTGCACCCCGTACGTACATACACAAGTGAGCAAGCACGCGTGCAATCACACACACAAACACACACACACACACACACACACTGCATGCTGTGATGTTGGCACTGATATCAAAGGGTCGAGTAAAGAACAGAGAGGAGTGCTATTCAGATTTTTTTTACTGTGCTGTTTGTTGAAGAGCAATCATTGACATGCAGAGTTACCATACATACACAAACACACACGGACACACACCTACACACACACACACACACACAGTGGTGGTCAATATAGGCAGTCGCCTAGGGCGGCAGCTGGCTAGAGGCAGCCAAACTTTATTTTATTTATCATTATTTTAATAATGTAAACATCAACTGTGCCACCCTCCTTCTGTGCCCACAGGAGCACTCAGTCAACTTATAGGGGAGGGTATATGTCAAAAAGCACCACACTGTACAGGTTATATCAAAAATCATCAAAACACAACATGCAAGCAGGTAACCAAATGTGCCCCCTCTATCCCATTTAACACAAATATATACTTATACTATGGAATATTAGCCACTTAACTAATAAAAAGCTGCAAATTTGATTTGCACAAGACATAAAAGTTATTGAAATAGTGTAGCCTACTTTTTGACTTGACCCTTGATTAAAAAGAGGGGATAGGCAATCACTCATCATCAGGTGCTTTAGAAAATAAAATAAAAGAACAAGAAGAAAAGCGTTCTAAAGATAGAGAGGTATGCCATCATTAGCATTTTTATTTTATGTTAGCTAGCCAGTGGTGATGATTTTGAAGTGAAAATAAGTTGTTCACTGATGACTCGCTAGCTAGCTTTATGTATGGCTGGCTCTCGCATAGGGCACCAAACCACACAATACAGATAAATTCATAAATGAAGTATAGGCTCCCCCTCCTCCACACACACAATGTGCAGCTGTGAGGCTGGCAGTTGTGTTAGCCCAGCTGGCAGTGTGTGCATCTCGATGGCATACTGGGGTTCTGCTGAAATTATAGATGTGGCAACAGATGTTTGGCAGTGATGTTATGGGTGTGCGCCACTGTCTGTATGTTTGCTTGTGTGTGTGTGTGTGTGTGTGTGTGTGTGTGTTTTTCCATGTGTTTGAGCGCGAGAGCAAGAGGAGTGTGTGTGTGTGTGTGTGTGTGAGTGTGTGTGTGTGTGTGTGTTTAGCCTATGGAGATGAATTAGAGGTTTTATGTGAGTGGCTGGACATGAGCAGCCGCCAGTGATTCTCTTTGCTGGATTGATACTGCATTGTAACAGGGAGCAACTGGAGCCTTTGGCCAAAATAAAGAGGAGCAGGGAATAAAATAAAGAGGTGGAAACAAGGTGAAATAAGGAGAGAGTGATTATAGGGAAAGAAAATACAGGCAATAGAGAAAGAAAGTGCAGGCAATGGGAGTGGGTGAGAAAGAGTTTGAGCGAGGGATCGGAGAGGATGAAGAGGAAGGGAAAAAGTGGCACAAGGGAGAGGAGAGGTGGAATCATAATGCAATAGGAATTAAGAAGAGAGGCTAAGTACAAATGTTTTTGAGAAAGATGGAGGCATAGAATGTCAGAGACATACAGTTAGAGACAGAGAAATGCCAAGAGAGATTAACTGAAAAAGAAAAAGAAGAGTGTAAATGTGATAGCAGAAGCCAAGTAACACTCAAAGCTATAGTGTTTCTTCTGATAACAGCATTAGAATACTTTACATTGTTACTTACAATTATTGTACCTTCTCTTATAAGAATCTACCCACTGAGCAAAAGACGTGATTTCAACGTCGCGTCTATGCTTTAGCTCTCATATAGCCCAGGATCATTATGGCTATGTATAGACCTATTTTAGACCAAGCAGTAAATACATTATTACAATGAATAAACATCTGTAAATACCAAAAATATTCACCAGAGAAGTCCTGTAGACTAGCCTACAAGATAATTGTCTGAGCACAAGAAGTAATTTCAACATTGCGTCTATGCGTAGCTCTCATATAACCTAGGATAATTTTGTCTATGTATAGACATCTAATAAACTTTCACTTTTCAACCACATTTAAACTTAATTTAGCCTAGACGGCTATGGTCCATTGAGATGTGTTTTAAACGTCTAATCAACGTAAAATTGCTCAGTGGGTACATAGCAGCATACCACACAATAGACTTGGAAACATGCTATCCATATGTTCAGTCATACACACACTTTCCACCTCACTGCTGGACTGCTGGACAGGTACAGGGAAGGACCAAAGGAGGGAGGGGAGGAGAAAAGGAAAAAAAAAGGTTGGAAAAAAAATAGGGAGAGAAGAGGGCTAAGGGGAGGGGGGAGGAAATACACATCACTAAGGGAAAGAGGAGGAAAGAGGGAGGGTGAGAAACATGGGGAGGTTGGAGCTGAGGGAGAGAGCAGGGGATGGGTGGGAACGGTTAGGAGCGATGATAAATAAGATGTGTGTGAAGGAGGATGTGTGACTGGACAAAGAAACAAAGTCTCAGAAGCGGATTAGAGAGCAAGAAGAAAAGGGCACAAACAACAGGTGCAGACGAAGCTGCGAGCGCTGAAAGAGGTTATGCAGTATATAAAATACAAGGTTTAGCAAAACACTTAAAAAACAGATTGGAACAAGTAGAGTTGTTGACAAGCGGAGGGTTGCGAAGGAAAAGAGCACAGGAAATATTAAGAATGTGAGAACGAGCGAGCCTGAGAAAGAGTGAGAGACGGGATAGAGGGTGAAAGAGAGGAGCCAAAAGAGATAGACAGTATTGGCATAATTAAAGCTGAGGATGAGGTCACTGCTGGGGACGTGGTGCAACTTTAATAGCCCAGGGATTTGGCCAGCCTCCCATCGGCCCTTTAACTCTGCATTAAGCTGATTACCCCACATTTAACCAAAAATCACCGCCCACACTCCCTTCTTGCCTAATATCACTTTAACTAAAAACATTCAGAAATGGGGGGAGGGTGGTGGAAGAGAGAGAGAGAGAGGAGAGAGAGAGAGAGAGAGAGAGAGAGAGAGAGAGAGAGAGAGAGAGAGAGAGAGAGAGAGAGAGAGAGAGAGAGAGAGAGAGAGAGAGAGAGAGAGAGAGAGAGAGAGAAATTAAATCCATTTCATTTGTCCCTTTTACCACATGGCCAAAGCTAATGCTTTTTTATGCATTTTTCACTAATACCCATGTTATTGTCTTTTTTTACTCGAGTACTCTATTTATTTTGGTGGTGAGCCACAAGTGGGCCACTTGAATTATGCATTGTGTGTGTGCGCACGCATTGTTCCCTGAGATGGATGGTTGACCTGTTGAACCACTCTATGGAAGGGTTAGGTGCACTAGGTTTAATACCAATAATTGCAGCTTTGGTGAACAACTCATTGTTTTAATGCAGCTGCAGTTTAATCACAATAATCAAAATTATTCTCTGCATGTCCGTTCACAGAAAGGACTACTTCAGCTCAAAAACACACGCAAACACACAAATAACCACACACACACACACACACAGACACACAATGGCATGGGAGAGAACTTCTGACCCCAATCACCGTGATTATTCAAACTGATTAATAAACTGGAGTAATGTGTCTGTGGGAGCTAAGCTACAACAACACTGCACTTTCCGGGCAAATCATGCCTGGAAGCCATGGTCTAGTTGGTCATTAGGATCCATCCACAATCTGAACAATGCATTGAGATTCAGACTTACAACTTGCTGCAGTGGAAAAGAAAGTCAAATCACCTTACAAATGTTATATCGCCCTTCATATAGATCTCACATAAGCCAGCTGGAAAAAAGGAAATGATACAATTGTCAATAACTGTAACCATCAAGTTTTACCTACCGATGTCTGTTACATGCCTTTGTGCATACCCGTGTGTGTGTGTGTGTGTGTGTGTGTGTGTGTATGGTGTGTGTGTTGGCATATTTGAGCATGATTGTGCAACCATGCATGCGTTTGTGAGAGAGAGCATGAGTTTGTGGGTGTGAGGCTCCCTGCCAGTACTCCACATATCTGGTGTTCACATTTGGCTGAACCTGCAGAAGCATCCCTGGTTCCATGCAAGCCCCTGGCCCCTCTCTCTCTCTCTCTCTCTCTCTCTCTCTCTCTCTCTCTCTCTCTCTCTCTCTCTCTCTGCAGCCACAGGATTAACGTAGAGGGGTGGAAGCACTTCAGCTAAACCTCCCCTCCCCTGCAGCGCTGCTGCTTGGACAGCTCTGGATCTAAGCTCAGCACTCAGGGAGAAGGAGTCTTAGCAGAACGCGGTGTGTGGGGAACACATCTGGAGGACTGTGTCATGAGCCCCTTCTTTTCACACATGGACTATGCAGTATTGCAGGATTACTGTTTCCGGTGAATGTTGTGGGTCTGGCTTGTTCACACAACTAACAACTGTTTCCCTAGACAGAGTGGAGGAGTGTATAATACGGTCATCTCATACTGTCATTTTGTCACTGTGCTCTCTTTTTTTTTTTTTTTTATTTCTCCCTATGAGGGATTTCAGTTTGATATTCATCTGCTTTTTGACTTTTTATGACTATTTTCACTATTTACCTCCTGTGTGCTGTGGAGGCGGGTTAATTTGATGTCACACATATATCATATCTTTGACCTCAGTGACAGCTACCAACAAAAATATTCTCATGCCTGGATGCCAAGGAGCTGTCTTATTATGGCATCGGTCCAATTAGAAGACAGACCAAAAATCCAAGACTTGTTGTGCTTGTAGTTATTGTATGTTTTTAGAGGATCATGTGCACTTGATTTGTTGATTTGTTTGTGGTGCCTTTGTTCACAGATATGTCCGTATGAAACTTTTTTGGAAATATTAATAGGTCTTGGGATGGCAAATTGCTAGAGCCAATTTTCCTGAATTTTGAATTTTGACCTGAATGACAACTCCAGTTGTCATTCACACATGACCCATGAAAAGAAATGGGTTTTATATTTATTCATTTTTGTATGTATCTGGCACAAGTTTAATGAGAGGATAGTAGGTGTGATTGTGTCATGGTTGTTGTTGGTGGCGGTAATGGTAACGCTGTGTGCCTGCATTTGAGTGTTTACATTCTACTTTTTGCTCCTCCACATGCAGCATACCAGTCACATCTAAATACACTCTCCTCTATGTCCCTCTTCTTCATCTCTTCCTGATCCTTTGATATCTGCGTTGACTTCAAAGTGGTGGGCTGCAGCATTACCTGATGCTAATAGTCCACATGAAAGAGAATCCGTATGAGGTGTGAGCGGCAGGGACTGACGGAGCCTCCTGGGGGACCCCCTCTCTTCTCCGTCAACCCAGACAGTCTATTCCCCAGCTTCTAGTTAGTGGTGACTTCTAAAAGACCTTCAGAGATACAGAGAGAGATTCCATGCATACACTGGTGGGCTGCAGACCTTTTAAACACAAGCTGCAGGACAGCAAAGGCCTGTTCAAAGGGGTTGTGCAGTTCATGCCTTGGTATTACTTGGAAGTAGTTTGGGCAAGCGAGTTGATAAATATAAAGAAGAAAGGTTTGGATCTGACGCTGGTCCGGTCGACACAAGTTGAATCACTCCGCTGGGACAGTAGGAATATTACAATTCAGGCGGATTCTGTTGAACTGGTCCAGTTATTAGCACAGCTATACATCATACTGTCAGGCATAGGAGTATTGGGGTTGAGACTGGCTAGAGACTCACCCTGAGGAGATGCAGTCCCTACTAGTATGACGGTAACACTAACATGCAATGATCTGTATAACCTAAAACAAACTTGTTACTGGATATTACATGACAGTAAGTGCAGGGCTGAGCATCTCATCTTGAGCACCAAAGATGTTAGTCAGCACAAATGCTATCAAAGCTTAGTCAAGTGTTCAGTAACCTGGTGTAATATTGCCTCTAGGTGCTGCATAACTTTGATCAATAGCCCATGCCTCGATATCTAACTAACCAGACACCATTCAGTGACGGTCCAGATAGCGTTATGCTGAGAATGTTAATTATCGTTTTCATAAACTGGATTTTAACCACATGGGAAGGGGTAACGGAAAACTTTTGTGCAAAACATTCAAAAGTTCGCAGTGTTTCTGTATAGCTTTCTACCGCACAGTGGTGGTTCTGAGGCTTGATTTGATTCATAAAAGCTGTGTAGCTGCCTAAACCTCCCTTTCTTTCGGCTCTATTCATTTGGAACATTTTTTCATTCAAACCGGGGCTTTGATTAAAAACAAAGGGCCGCTTATCTCAAAGTGCTGGGTTTCTTCCCCCAGCCTTTGAAAACAGCTCCCAGCAAATTATGGTAAATAAGTGTACAAACGTTTCTCCTTGTGCATACACAGGTCAGCTTTCTTCAAAATGTTAGCCTACAATGTGGCAAACAACAAAGCGCTGTGATGCATGTGGGCATGACGATTAACATTAATCCATGTTTATGTTCTGTTTTTGTGACTTTTTTTTCACCCTCCTTTCCCTGCTTTACTTCAACATCAATCAGCCACAGATGGAGAAACTAATAATTTCCGACAACCGCTGATAGATGGCTAATCTCTAAGGAAAGCGGACCTCTTACAGGCAGCGTCAATGATACCAGCTTTTTCATGTTCCAAATTAATTCCTGAATGTAATAACTAGAGGCAGTTTGGAGAAAAGGGGATTTCATCTATAATTAAACAACACTCCTTCAGATGCTTTCTAACGGACTGAGAGCTTTTGCCTTTGAAGTTCAAACTTCTGGACAGTCATAAGGGGGAAATAAGGAAGCATGTTGAAAATGTATATCTGTATTGTCGGCATGCAAAAGCACTCTGCTCTATTTCAGTGCTTTGTCTCTCTCTTAATTCAGACCATTCTATTCTTAGAACTCCAGTCATATTTCCTGAAAATAAAAGCTTGCAATAGTTATAATGAGAACTTTATGTTATCATTCCATTTCTCATCTGCGGAGGCAATTTATTTGGTGTGACACAATTGCACCCCAATTTCAGCTCATTCAAATATTAGCCATACGACACAGGCTCTCTTGCAAAGCAGTTGCGAAGGAGTGTTCATAGCGAAATTTAAACCAAGTCACGTTCCAGCCTAATTCTGAGTATCATCTGAGGATCACTCCGAGATAATGACAGTGGTTTCTGACCACACTGTAAGGCAGGATTCGTTGCCCTCTGTTAAAGTACCTGCATCTTGAGGCCCGGTTGCGGGAGTTGGCATTCCATTGCATCCAGTTGCATCATGTTCAAGAGACTGCACCTCTTTGAAGTTTCAATGGCACTTCTTACCCCCTTATTCAGTCTCGGCTTCCACTCCTTTGACCCAAATAAAAAGACGATCGCAAAAGAATGAAAATACTATCCAGCAACACAACGGTTTGATGCTGTTGCAATCGGTCTGTCATAGTGTCACCGACAAGACAACGGCTATGTCATAATCTGTCAAACACCTGTTTGTGAGAAGTTATGTCTTGTATAATGGTTAAAGCAGAGTTGCTTTACAGTCTTATATTGAAAACTGGCTAAGGGCTGGACTTAGATCTGAGTCTTTGCTCTCCTTCTGTCAGTTAATAACTCCACACTGACATCAGGATCCATGGGGACTCGCTTTAGATGCAATCACTTTCTCCTTCTCTTTCTGTTGCTCTGTCTTGCTATCGCCCTCTCCAGCCATTCCTTTATCTCAATCCATGTACAATTTGATCTTCCTTTCTTCTGCCATTGCACTTCCGCTGTGTATTTTATTTAGCATGTTTTCCATCTCCATCCGTCCTCTCCACCCATTCTTGCAAGTTTTCTGTAACTCATTCAAGTCTCCCTCTTTCCCTTCCCCCCCTTATACTTCCTCCTCTATCGTTCCCTCCCTATCACTCCCTCTCTGCACGTCCTTGTGCTGTCTCACTCGGTAGAGCGAGACATTGTGTGCAGACGCTGCCAGTCTCCAAAGAGTGAAGCCGGCTAATGCATAGCAAACACTAACCAGCCAAGCCGGGCATGCATAACACAAAAGGATGGGCTCTCTTTCTGTGCTGTGGCCAATACACCCAGGCATTAACACCCTCCTTTCCAGCCATACATTTCAATAAGCCCCCAGTAGTTTGTACAGCTCAGCCTGCTGACATACGTATTAATTCAGAACAGAAATTATCGGCTTTCTTTCCGGGCGCCTTAATCACCCACAGGGACCTGTAAGCCAGAGTGAAGGCAAGCATGAAAGAAACCTCTCCTTCTCTCTCCTCTCTCTCTCCTTCAGTCTCTCTCTCACTCTCTCTCTCTTTCTCATTGCCATCTTCTCTTTGCCCTTGAAGTCATTTCATGTTCAATCGGAAGAAAGCAAGGAGGCATTTCAAGTTGTCGAGCATGCAGGTCATTTGTAAGAGCTAACTGACACTAAGTAAAGAGAAGCAAGGCCACCCTGTGAATTTGCAAACATTTGCTACATTTGCTAGGGGGAGACCTAAGTCCCAGAAGCTTAAGAATGTGCCCCTGAAGTTTTACAAATAAAAGAGTCTCTCATAGCTCGGCAACTGTGTGAGACAATACATTAGGCTGTTCGGCTAACATTGCTAATACCCTTATGTAATTTCAATTCAATATTGACACTTAATTCTTAGCCTAACACTGAATATATCAAAAATGACATGACCATAAAAACTCAATGTTCAAGTTTCTCCAAACTAAGTTTCTTTGGGATTAATCAGTCAGTGGTGCCATTGCCAGCACTGTTGACAGGTTCAGCATAGTACAACAAAAGCAAACATCCCTTGACAAATGTGCCAAGCTTCCACATGAAGCCATCTCAAGAATGGCTGTGGTGATGTGAACATGCAGAATAGCGAACAATGGGCAATCCGGATAGTACATAGAGTTTGCGTTATATCATAAGGAGCGCGATGATCTATCAATCAGAATGCGAGAACAAGAGAGGTACTATAACAGAGGCTTAGGATTATAACCAAGAAAAATTGTTTCGCCATAACATCAATAATTCACCATACAAAATAAAAAAACATCACAGAGCCAAAATGCAAAAACCTCCGTGCCATTACAGTTGATGGCCTTATCCGTCATGCTTTTACTTAGTGGAGGGAGTGCCATTTGTTTCTGGCGTGGTACACAAATGCCTGATCTACTTTAGCTGGCATCCATCATAAAGCAAGTTGCCGGTCTTAAATGGGCTTTTGCATTGTGACAAGGGTAATGCTCACTTTGGAAGGAATGCATTCACACTAACACAGGGGCAACCCAGATACAATGTATGACACATGTTTGCATATGGAGGGAGAAAGGATGTACTGGTGTAGGAATCAAACAAACTCGTCTTTTGGCAGTAGGTAACGCTCTATATGTCAGGGATACGGCAAATTGTTCCATTTTAGAGTGTGTGTGTGTGTGTGTGTGTGTGGGGGGGGGGGGGTAGAGAGGAAGAGAGAGGGAGAGACCTAGAGGCTGTTAAATTGCCCATTTCATTATTGATAAGCATCGCAGGCAGAAGTCAGTCTTCCAATATGATTGACAGCCAAGTCTCAGCCACTGATTTTCCACATGAGAGAGAGAGGCGAGCCAAGCAATGAGGGATGTGATGGTTCAATTTCACTTCAAATGGAGCCCAAGGTGCAGCAAGACAGGTAAAGTGAATACATATCAATGCACCTTTCAGAATACAAGTAATTCAAAGTAATGCTAGTTAGGGTGCTTTCACACCAGCCTTGTTTAGTCCATTTGAATCGAACCCCGGAGCGTTTACCCCCTTGGTTTGGATCGTTTGGGGTGGTGTGAACACCCTAATCGAACCCTGGTGCAGACCAAATAACCGCTCTCTGGTCCACCTCGAAGAGCTGGTCTCAGGCCGCTTCAAAGTGAACTGTGGAGCGGTTCATTTCTGGTGAGAAAACCATTCGAACCAATCTCAGGAAGCGAACCATTTAATCTGAATTTTATTGGTTAAAAACAAAACGTCATCACATCCTTTTTTGGTGACTGGTGAAACTAGTGTTTGCATGAATCAACTTCTTGGGATTTTTGCATGATTGCAATCGTCAGCTCTATAGTTTGGAATGGACCAATTTACCTCACTCGTCCAGTATGGCAAATGCCAACAAGTTGTGGTAGGATCTCATCAGAGCCAGCCTTCTTCTGTGATAAGATTGTTTGATTGCAGCGTCTTCCTCGAAATGTCTGTATTATTAAATTATTTATTATTATTTTATTCTTGACAGATGTTCATATGCGTAATGCTCTAGAGTGTCCATGATATAAGATATATTATAGGCAGAAGTTGCGAGGGTTTTGTTGTATGTTTACCAAATTACCGGAGCCAATTTATCCAATTTAGCCAGATTTTTTTTTATTGGGGGCATGGGGGATGATGTCATTCCTGACATGTGTGCCATATGCTGTCACCTTTACACGATGCCAAATGCCAAAAACTATGTGTCCCTCTCATCATTACGCGATGCCAAATGCGCAACGTGCATGTCCCGTTAACCGTCATCACACATTGCCAGTTGCTAAATACGTCATCTACAACCAAGAAAACCAACACAGTAGTATGTAAAAAGCACAGCCCAGCAAAAAGTCATGAAAATAACCTTCATCCGACGCAGTGGACGCACACGACGCACCCGACGTACAACATACCCAACGCGCACACACATTCTTATAATTTCAGCCATCAAAAAATCTCTAGGAATTTATTTTTTCCATCCCGGGAGACTGAGGATAATTACCGGAGTCTCCTGGCTAATCCGGGAGGGTTGGCAAACCTATCTGGACCGTGACTTTGTGAAAGCGAACCGAACCAGCTGAAGAACGAAACAATGTATCATTCTCGCATCAGGCGCGAACCCAGGAAGCAAACTATCAGGTGTGAAAACGCCCTTAAATTATAGATTCTGTTTTGCATACCGCTAAAATGTGTTTGAGGGTGAAATTTATTTTAGACGCAATGATATGAAAACATATTCAAAGCAATCTTAATGGAACTATTGGTGCAGTCAGATGTAAACCAAAGCATATTAATAAATAATAAAGATAAATAATCATTATGCCTCTGTGATTTCACTGAAAACATTTTTTTTCACACATCCAATTATGAACAATGTCAGTCTGTTCAGTGCATTTAGTCAAAAAAATGACCTTTCTGTTCTCCAAACCATTTTATTAAGGATATGATGTGAGAATAAATTAATGACTACTCACACATATGCACATATCCACACACATGAACTTGTAATACACATATGTGAGAAATACACATGAATACTGGGTTAATTGGGTTCAGAGATCATTACGACAATTACAGATGTTACAATTTTTATTATTATTATTTTTTTTTTTCTCTTTCTTCATTATGGTCGTGCATTGTCTGATGGATGGTGCTTAACTAAGTGGAACACGTTACCAAGATCCCCGCTTACTTTTTATATCTTCTGTTATAATAACATGACCCACTGGCATCAGCGTGTTTCTTTAAAGATATGATGACATCGTGTAGCAACAAGAGATGATTTAGTCAGATGTCTGAGACAAATGAAAGTTAAATCCCAGAGATCTGCTGGTAATTAACTTTTGGCAATGAAATTTTATACTTATCTTATTACCATATTACATGTTGGAATTTGGAGCGTGTTTCTTTTCATATTCCCCTGAGAAACACTAGTTGGATGTCAGGGCACAGGGTCAACAGAGCCCGCAGCAGTGTGCTAATTATGCTGTAGTTGGTTTTTACTTCATTTTTTTTTAGTTATGCATATTTTATCTAAATTAGGTTTATAGTTTTTACTTTAACTTTAACTCGTCACTATAGGAATATATTATTTGTGTTGCATAGGATGACCCTACCAGATGTTTTTCTTCTTCTTTTTTCTCCAGCAGGAAACATTAAAACTCTCTGCCCTGAAACACAAACACACTGATGGGAAGAGAGAAAAGATAACAAAAATAAAAGAAGAGACGGTAAAGAGATTTAAGCTGCCAACATGGAACCTGGAAAAAATCTCAAAGCAGTAATCAGCTTACCATATGTTTTCAGAGTTATGTTTGGCGGTCGTGATTTTTATTGCATTTCCTGGGCCACCTGTGTGCTTGTATTCAAAATGACTCACATGTATACCGTGTAACACATAGATGAAAGCAAATCCTCCTCTTGCTTTTATGTGTTTGATGTTACAAACTTAGACTTGCAGTTGGATCATGTTTTGTGCTCAGATACAATTTCTGAAACCTTTAATTAATTTGTTTACAGATGCTTTGAGTAGGTGTTTCAAACATGATACTGTATCTGGATGCAATGTTTTATACTCTGACTTTATCAAATTCAAAATATGTTGCCCTGTTGTTAGCTCAGGAGTGGATGGAGAGACATTGTTTTAATGGAACTAAAGTACAGAGGCTCTCACTAATGCATGGAAATGGTTGTCGAAAGGCTTTCAGCTGCTGCGCCACAATTAGAGCTCTGTCATTGGTTGGTGGATGGCTCACCTCCCATTGCACTGAATTACAATGCTGTCAAGTGTTTCATATCACTTATGAGGTTGGCAGCACAGATCCACTCCCAAAATAACAGGGCTGCTACTGGCACAGAACAGTTAATGCACAGTGCATATTCAAAAGTCCGTCTCAACTGACTGGTGGTGGGCTGAGTGTGTGTGCTTGTCCATAAGTTTGTCACTGTGTGCAAGTGAGGAAACAGGAAACCTGTCCAACTTAGAGAGCATCAGGACAACTTAATGCAGAATAATGTAACTCCTCTCACTTTTTGCCCACCATGAGGATGTCCACATAAAGACTGGATAATAAGTGTTAGTTTTAATATAGCCATAACCATAGCTCATTAACAGCAGTGTGAGATTGCTGGCTCCCTCCAAACATGCTTTTTAATGACCCCCATGGGACAGATCATCTGAATATGCAACAGTGATCTTTTTATGTAGAATAGAACAGTCTCTAGGGCTTGCTGTGAATTGTTAACAACCATGCACCTTCTAACCCTCTCAACACACACGTATGCACACACAGAGACACACATGCAGCGTTGCAATGGAACTGAGCACCCAACACAGAATTTCTAGACTGCATGGGCTAACAAAGGGGGATCTCCATGGAAACAAATCTCCTTTGGAATGCCATTCCCTTTGGCAATAGTTTGTATTTTTGAGGATGTTTCTCCTCAAATACCTTTTCTTTGTCATAGAAATACATGTTTTTTTTTATAGACAATCAATGTATTCTGTACGCTGGGTGATGTCTATTCTGCTAGTCGGTTGTTTGGAGCAAAGCAGAAAGTACTCAGGTCACATCTTTTCAGTGGTGAAACACTGAATAAAACCTTTGTATGATAACAGCAGATTTCATTAAGTGTGTAAAATGGCACTTGTTGACAGATTGACAGTCCTTACTCACACACATGGACAGGTCACACAGTGAAAACACACACACACACACACACACACACACACTCTCTCTCTCTCTCTCTCTGTCTCTCCCTCTCTTTCTCTTTTTTCTCTCTCACGCATTCTTCTACCAAGACGGACTTGTAAAAGGGCCCATTTGTGTGCAGTTTTTGCATGAAAGAGTGTTTAATACAGTTGTGTAATGCTGCTTTGGCATGCTTTTTTTTGGCTTGGTTCCACTTACAAAGCCTTTGGAAAGGAAAAGAAATGCAGCGTATCTCTTGTGTACAGAGGTGTATAGAGAACTACAGGCAGCCAAAGTGTAGGAGGGAGTGTTCACTAAACTCGGTGCATATCTTAAAATGCTCCACAAAGACTTACTAGTGTTTCTATATAGTTCTTTTTAAATTATTTTTATGGAAATTCTGCTTTATTGGACAGTATAGAGGAGAGAGAGACAAGAAAGAGGGGGATAGAGAGGAAGATGACATGCGACAAAGGTCGGATTCGAATCCCAGGACGTGGCCACATGGTACATGCCTTAGCCAACTTGGTCACCAGGATGGCCTATGTTTCTAGTTTTTATTTCTCTTTCTTGTTATGTCAAGAACCAAGATAAAAGTGCGACAACAACAACAAGGTTGTTCAAGGCCCACACATTCTCAGAAAGAGTAAAAAGGAAACACGTTAAGGGAAAATATCTAAAGTTGAATCAAGGGAAAATATTTCACCTCCACTTTTTATCGTGTTTTATGTCCACTCCACTCTCTATCTAAGCACCATGTATACTTGCTTTCTGAACGTGGAGGACATACAAAATGCACTCTCCTTGACCTTCTTGAAACCAATCAATTAAACCAGAGTATACTGTAAGCCATATCACAGCCTCTTTTTCATTCAATGTGGAAAATATCTCCTCACTCAAAGCCTTCCTTTTACATGCTATTTATGAAAGGTAGCATGCTTCTGTTATTTTCCCTATGTTGAAGGCATTCACCTTAAATGACTCCTGTGAGTCTATGTTAATTGCAGATGTTTGCACTGCCATGAGAAATGGTGCAAACATCCTCTTGACTATCCATTGGTCTGTCAATTTGAGTTAGAGCAATTTTTTTTAGAAGGTTTGGTTAAATAGTAGGCTATTACTCGGCAGCTTGTAAGTCTACCATGTTGGAGTGACTGACATTGATTGAAGCATTTTCCATTACTAGGATTGCTCTGCAGATCATGTTTGAAAGGTGGCCCATATTGATCAGAGTTGATTTGATACTTTCTGAGGGGGTTATACCACAGGGATGTGGCATCTCACACAAACATAGTTGATAAAAAATCATATGTCATCGGTTAATTTTGAGTGTCTCATCGAAAAACAACCTTTGACCGTGAAAAGGCCTGCACAGATGGAGCCAACGTGATCTCATAAAAATAATGTTAGGGAACTAAATAGACTTTGGTTAAGGTTTGGGTTAAGGTTATGATTAGGCAACTAAAACAACTTGATTAAGGTTAGGGAAAGGCTTTGGTCATGGTTAAATAAGAAAAACTTTAGCTAAAAATGAAACTTTAATTGTACCCAGGTCATCAGTGTTGAAGGCAAACACATACGCTGATCCACCACCCTGACCCACCCCACAACACCCTTACATTCCACCATGCTACTTCAATGTTAGACTACTTCCTGTTTATGGTTGTGCCCCCCTCATGTAACCCTTTCATGCTGGGAACACGTAATTCACTCACTTTTTGTGCACAGAGCATATTTACATTTTAAGACTTTGTGCTTATTTCATGAAATATCAGGAGACCAGGCTGAATGGAGCCTGTATATTGCTTTGCAAGATGTGTTGTGTGTTGTAAAGTCATATTATCTGTTAAAAAGGGTTATACATTTGATCTCTCATTCGACCCCCACATTAAGGATATCACAAAGATAGCATTTTTCACCTTCGCAACATGCATCATAAATCTGTTAAATATGCTGAAACCCTTCATACATGCTTTTGTTTGATCAAGAATTTAATATTGTAACATCCTGTTTTGTGGCCTCCAAAACTCCAAAATTTAAAACCTTCAACTCATATAAAATGCTGCTGCTAGAATATTAACTTGATGTAGAAAATTTGATCACATTACACCAATTCTGACCTCCCTCCACTGGCTCCCAATTCAAGCCAGATCTGACTTCTGTTAACATAGAAGTTGTTACATGGGCCTGCACCGTCATATTTATCTGACCTCATCGTCCCCTATGTTCCCCCTCATGTCCTCAAATCACAAGACACTGGTTACCTTACTATCCTTAGAATTAAAAAAACAGCAGGCAGCAAACTGTTCTCCTACCGAGCTCCCTATCACTGGAACTCCCTCTTGCGATTTGGGAAGCTATTTCTGTGGAAACCTTCAAATCCAAACTCGAAACCTATTTATTTTCAATGTCATACGACCTACCGTAGCACCGTCTAGCTAGGGACCGACACAGTCTCTTCTCCTACCTTAGCTTAGTATTAACTTAGAAACCTGCCGCTGGGACCCCAGTGTAGGGCTACCTCCTGGTTGCTGCATTTTCTATGTTCACTCCCTGTCTGCGGTCTGTATGAGTGTGCACATGGCTGAATATGTCTGCTGTGAGTGTGTGGGTCGTGCTTAGTATGGCTGTGTGTGTGTGTGTGTGTCTGTGTGCTTGTCTTTATTCCCTTTCAGGCACTGGTCCGATGCAGTGTTTCTACCCTGTCTCACTTGTTTTCTTACCTCATTGTGATCGTCCATGTTACTATCCATTTTATTGTTTTTTACCGGCACCTATTGCACACTCAGCAGTCCCGGTGGGGGATCCCTGTTGGACTTGGCCCACCCAAGGTTTTTACCGTTTTTTTCTTAGTACGGTTTTCTCCTGAGTTTTTCCTTGCATGCAGGAACGTGAGGTGGGCTTGTAATGCCTCTCTGACATGCTATTTTTTGTCTTGCGCTTTGCTTTGCGTCCTTACTGTACTGCATTATTTTGATCTGTGATTGATTGTTGGTTAGATCTAGGGTTCATTTTTTGTCCTTTGAGACATGCTTGTGACGAAGGCTATATAAATAAATTTGAACTTGAACTTATCACCTTATTACTATTTTATTTGTGTATCCCCTAGAGGCATTTATGATAGATTTCAGATGTACATTAAACATTTATATGAGAACATGGCACTACTTGGTGTTTTTATTTTTGTAGCTGATAAAGCACTGTACTGTAATATTTTTATTTTTTATTTTTATATGTTTTTTAAATACACACACAAAAATAATAAAATAACACAAGAAAAATAAGTCTTTCATTTTCCCAGATGCAAATTCCAATGGTTATCCATGGAGCTCATGTTGGTGTTACATGTTACATTCGACTTTTTCAAATTAAATTGTAATCAATCGGTTTTACACCAATTTTTTTTTTTACTTTTCATTGGAACGTCTTTCAATGATGCTTTATGCTTTTGCTGTTAGCCCATTTGCCTTGAAAAATAAATAACTTTATGTTGAAGATGAAAACCCTGGCATGATCTCTTTTTGATGGAGAAGGTCTGCCTCATACATAGGCTGTAATCAAATTGTAGAACAGAAGCCAGTCACTGAGGTCAAGAATTGGAGTTGGAACAACAAATCTCATATTGGAGATTATTAAATTGAATTTTATGGATGTGGTGAGAAATACGTATGATTGCAAGATTTTGATCAGATTCTGAAATATTAAAAATACTATATGTGTGCTGTCACACACTTTGATTGTATGAAAAGCTAGTTTAGATGAACAGCAAAGCTTGATTAGATTTTATCAATATGAATATTTCCAGCTAAATCTCTTTAATGTACTGTAAATGAAAGAGCAATTCTAAGTCTGTGTAATGGTCATTAATTTGGTCTTTTCTGAGCAAATTTGCTAAGCTTTTAATGCCATTTCTCTCGGGGCAAAACTACATATTTGATATTAATGTATCATCGTCTGTTGAATGAGGAAACAATTTAATCCAGGACCCAAGCATTTAACACGCATAATGTCAAAGCTAATCCAGAAATCCAAAGTTTATCCCAAAACCCACATGTAAGCAATCCTGATGGTGTCCCACTGCACAGTTGTACTTCATGGAAACCCATATAAGATTAAAAGAGAGAGAGCAATGGCGTGATATACTGTAGATATTTTATCTGTGATTCATCTAACATTACTTTGACTACATTTAAGGGATCTATCTGTATAGATCCCTTGTCATATATAATAATACTATGTCTCTTAATTGTATATATCTAATATTATCTAAATCCTCCTACGTCCATCTGTTTGTACTTCGCACTGAATATGTGGTCCAATCTTGTTTCTTGACACCAACACCATAAAATCAAATTTCTAGTACAGTATGTCTATTGTAGGACGCATGATGTAGGAATTCCATTCCAGAGACAAAGCAAATCTCGTAGTCGATGCAGTAATATGCAAGTGAAAGATTTTGTGACAAGGTGAAAAGGTTCCAATGCATACAGAAACAGTACAGTGGAAAAATGCCAACTTATACTGCCGACAGCCCAGTTTGTTTAATGCTAAACCGAAAAAAAAAGCAAAAAAAAAAAGCTTGAGAAACATAGAGGCAGAACAGTGCAACCCTGCCACTGTCTGAGCAAGCAGAAAGTCAATATCCTAACGTAAAAGGCAGAGATTGCTCCTTCTCCTCCTCTCTTCTCCTGCTAAACTTGGAGAGGAAAGCGTTTGGAGGAGAATTGAAATAACAAATGTCGTTAAGTGAGGGTGGGCGACTGCAACTATTCAGTGAATAGTTAGCCTGCTGCCTGTGGAAGATAAGGAGTGAGGAGACTGTTCTTTGATGTCGATTGATGGTCCAGACTGAGCGAGCAGCGTGGTCACAGTGGTGACGCACTGGGGAAAAAGCCTTCACTCATTTTGCACCCAATTGTTTCCAAGTTTCCCCATTAAATGCTAGACATGGTTGACACAAATCCCCCATTCATATGGTGATAATGGGTACCCACTATAACCAACAGTTGGTATGGTTTTCCATTAAATGGTGACTCACAACCACACAGCAGGTTCAGCTTTAGACCACACCTTGGTAATACACATGCACACTATCTCAGGGTCCATGCAAAGTCTGGTGGATAATGTAGTGGATATGGAAAGTCTGTTTGCCAAGTTGATATAAATCCCTCAAGCAGGAAAAAAATGTGTGAATATGGTATGAATGATTGTCATCCAACATAGAATTGTCAGTATGCGCCATGACACACAGAGTGGGGATTGTGGAGGCGACTGCAACCTCTATAGATATCAGGGACTGGCTGGTGGATGGCACCGTCCCATAGACAAACTGTCCCTGCGGTTCGCTGCCAACTGTTTGGCTCTTCGCCTAATATCATTGAACCATTTCCTACACTGGGCAACGCTTCTCCTCAGACCAAAGCAACACGGTAACCAAACATGTTATCTCATCCCAAGCTATTTAAGGTGCTGTATATTTGCTTGTGGTGATTCTACACCTCGCGCACAAGGACATCAGTTTCCTCTTGAAAATCTGTTGTAGCAGATACACTCCAGACTGTTCTCTCCATCACAAAATTGAGTGCCCAGTTGTAGAGCGCACTTCTATTAAAAAGATGATTTGACAACACCAGCCCCTACCACACCTACTGTAATGTATTCCACCTAATCCCACCCTGATTCCAACTGTGCTGTAGGTGCAGTGCGCGGCAGGCCACAAAATTACCAAACATCAGTCACCACGCCCGGAGCACCCGCGACATGCACTGTTGACTGTGATTTGCGCCATGCACCATTGATACACAAAAATAGAGCCCAAAAAGTTGTTGGCCTACTGCTTAATCAACCATAGTCACAACACATTCACAAATTAGAGTCGGAATGGACCCTCTTTAAAACCTCTATCATGAAAGCAGGTACAAGCAGCTGTGGCCAGAAAGTGATTGGTGCCTGTCATGGTGGCAACTCAAGAAACCACTGGTGGACACCGGCAGTGAGGGAGGCCATTAAGTTGAAGAAGAAGGAGAAGGAAGAAGCAGAGTGGTACTAGCAGGCCAGAGGAAACGCTCAACTGGGAATATTGTTGGAAGATGGAAGGAGCACTTTGAGGAACTCCTAAACTCAATAGATCTGATAAAGCTGGAAGATTAGGTGTTAGAGCAGAGGTCACTGCAGTAGTCAGAAAGCTCGTTGGACTGTGGTGGTTGTAACATCTCTTCAATATTGCATGGATTTCAGCAACACTGCCCTTGAATTGGCAGACAGAGGTGGTGGTCCCCATTTGCAAAAAAACAGGGCGGGTGGGAGTGCCCTATCTACCGTGGAATCACACTGCTTCGCCTCCTTGGGAAAGCCTATGCCAAGGTGCTAGAAAGGAGAACCTCACATTCAGGAGGAGCAATGTCCTAGTGGCAGAACAGTGGACCAGCTTTTTACCCTCTCGCAGATAGGGATGGGTATTGTTTCTTATTTTTCCGATACCGGTGCTAAAACGATACTTTTAAAATGGTATCGGTGCCTAAATGGTGCCTGAACCAATACTTTTTTTAAATTTAAAGTGATAAAAACAACATTAAAGAACTTTTTTTTTATTGCAAACACAAAGAAACGAACAATATATTAATAAATAAATAATAAATAAAACCTAAGTCAACTACAATAATTTAACAGTAAATAACAGTTACAATACTAATAAATAACAGCAAACGAAATACCAAGTGCAACTTCTAGACTTCAACTCGTCTACAAATTCTTCTACTTAAACAGTTCTTTTATATATATATATATATATATATATAACCATGTCTGCTTCTCTGGCAAAATATGACTCCTCTCCTGACATCATCAACATTTGCTACTTATTGTGACATTCTAGTTATTAAAAGTTTTATTTTATTTTATTTTTTTTATGAACTAAACCCCTTTGTCCTTAATTACTTTTCATATACTTTTCACATGTTACATGTTAAATAACTGACAGTTCAGTCAGGAACACTTTAGTCACAAGATAAAACATTAATTGCAACTAAAGGTAATACAGTTATGATTGGCGGATATGGCCCTGCTGTAGCAGCTCCCTGCTTACCCAGCAAGCATGCTGAAGGTATAGCAGGGGCGCCATGCAAATCCCCCAAACCACAGAACCATATGCCAAACATAACTGGTGCAGACGATTCTTAGTAAGTTACCAGCTGATCAATAATAGAAAGATCAATGTGTAGCAACAAGCTTGTTGCAGACCTCAAGCAGTGGCACCAGGCGATGCTGTTGCTGACCTCTGCTAAGTTGTAAGTCAGATTTACAGAGAAGAGATACAAGCATGCATCCTGAAAGAGGCCATCCTACAGTTATGTGAAATATCTATGTGTAGCAGCAAGCCTGCTGCAGACCTCAGAAATTCATTATATTAAAGAACAAGGATGCAAGATACACCTTGAAAGAGGTCGTACTACGGTTATGTGAAATATCTATGTGAACAGCAAGCCTGCTGCAGACCTCAGCTATCACCTACTGCTTCTTGGGAGGGATGCAAGCATGCATCCCGTGTGAGGTCATACTACCTAAATCAGAGCAGTGAAACCCAGTCAACCACCTTATGCAGCATCTCTTATGTCATATGCAATTTATCGATGACAGCAATAGTATCAATTAGGCTATATGCACTCATGCTTTGAGCTGAGACAATATCAAGAGTCCAGTCGAATATAAGGGAGAGATTCTTTAAGGAGCGCAAAAAATCCCCCAAAACAAAATTGCTTCTCACTAAAATGAGCTGCATTGAACTATTTCTGACCCATGTAAAGCAACAAGCAATTGTAGTACAAGCTTACAATCCCAGCTAAGCAGCAGCATGTCAGCATTATGCTTAAATACACAGCAACACTGAATCGAAAATGGAGCTCAGCCAGCCAGCCATAATGATGCATGCTTGTACCATGATAAGAGCAAATATTCAATGCAAATACTCAGCTTAGGTGAAGTGGAGCAATGGGAACTACAACTCCCAGCATCCTTATCGGCGTCATGACGTCATTGCTTGCGATGAAATTCCATGGGAATGCCCTGGTCCGCGGTGGGGTCTAATGGCCGTTGACACTGGCAGAAAAGACCGGTTTCCAGGCTTGAAGCGGACATTCACGACCGAGTGAGAGCTGGATATTATGACCGGCCGTCGGCTTGTAATCAGCGTTCGGACTCTCGCTCCTTTGCGAGAGTCGCGGTAGGATGAGTCGCGCAAACGCCATTCTTTCCTGGACAATGCCTTCTTGAAGCGGTATTACAAGACTGTAGTTTGCGAGATAGGAGCTCCGACAGCGGGTTTAGAGGCCGATGGTGCTGCCTCCTGAGATTCTTCATCCGACAAAAATGAGACATCTTGAGCCCGAGAAATCAGCGCGACCAGCGGCAACTTGTAGCAAGTAGGAGCAGCAGCATGACCAGTAACAGCAGCAGTAGCATAAAGCTTTACCAAGCAGCAGAGTGTGCAGCAGGAATCAGTGTAGGAGGAGGCCATTTAAATAGACCGCCTTGTTATGAGAATGGATTATGATTGGTGTGCGTGGTAATCAGTTGGTAGATGACTAGCAACGCGTGACGTCCGTGTCCTGCATGAACTAACGCAATGCTTCATTTTGTATGAACCAGACGTTATCGGTAGTGAAAACTTTTACGACCCCCCTCTTTTATCTGATTGGCTAAGCGACCATAATGTGACATTGACAAGTGCCGCTGCTGTTTGGCTCTCTGAGATAATGTGGGAGTGTGGGGTGTCAGGGTCGCTGCTGCGTGTCATTCGGTTCCTGTACACTTGGAGCAAGAGCTGTGTTCGCATTCTTGGCGTTAGCTCAAGCATTTTCAAGATGGACATTTAACTCCAACAAGAGTGTGCCCAAGGGTGTCCCCTCTCCTGTTTCCGATATTCATGGGCAGAATGTCAGTGTCTATTTCATGAATGAGGGTAAAGAGTGTGAAATTGATTGCCGGTTAGGTGCATCAGCTACAGTAATACAGGTGTTGTTTTGGACCATGGTGGTGAAGAGAGAGCTGAGCCACAAAGCAAAGCTCTCGATTTACCAGTCTATCTTAATCCCGAAAACTTGGAAGTATGAGCTGATGAGGAGCACAAGAAGTCAGCAAGACTCTTTCACCAATCGCTGTAGGGCGACCAGAGCTTTGTGAATGGGGAAAGTCTGGTGAATATTGGACTTTTGGACCCACATAAGGGTCCATAAGCCCAGAACACTTGGCTCATGCTGTTTGGAGTAAGTTTATGGTCATTTTTTTCACCATTTTTGGAACTCTCCAATCACTCCAGCTGTTTTGGAGAAGGAAGACTCAAATGCAACATTTAACCATATACCTGTGATTGGAGCTTTTCATTTACCTGTAAAGTAAAGCTCTACAATACTTGCAAACAGTCTTTGTCTTGTCAGTTGTCTTGTTACTGTTTTCTTCCTTAATTGGAAACCCAAAATGCTGCCACACAAGACTTAAAGACTCATGTTGGTGACTTTAAATTCAGGTTGTGCTGTTGGCAAATCGCTCTGAAAGTGCAATAAATTCACTAAAAACATATTTGCCTTCATTTTACCCCCCAAAAATACTGGTTTACTGGTTTTTAACTGTGTGTGTAACAGAGCAAGTTGACGGCCAATCACCCACTGGAGATGACAATGTATGTAAATTGTAAACAGCTTTGGATGTGTTGGACAGACGCTAGCAAACAAGACTGTAGCATATGAAAGCTAACATTTTATATCAACCCTGATATTAACCCTTGTACCATCAAAATGTCACAGATAGCTGTCTATGTCTAATTATCTATAGATATTATCTATAGATATTTATGATATTCATTATATTTTGCCTATTATTATATTTAGCTTCTCAAATATATATGAATTTGCCTTTGGGTAGGGAACTTTTGTTAGGAAACTCATCAAAAAATCCACACCACTTACTGTACACTTCTCATGTGTTTACAGTGGCCTAATATTCCTTTATAATGTTTCAAGTAAAAGCATGTTAAACTCCCACAGAGTTCACCCTACCCTAAGATGTACAATAAACAGGTAGGTAGGTAGGTCAGTAGGTAGGTAGGTAGGTAGATAGATAGATAGATAGATAGATAGATAGATAGATAGATAGATAGATAGAGCAAATTCATATATATATATACTGTGTATGCATTAGTTAAATAGATTTGCTGTACTAGATGTACTTAGCTATAGCAACAAGGACAAAAGCTCTTTTTACCAAGCATGTATGGGATATACAGTATAATCCAGTGGAAGGAGGTTAGCTTAACTAGCTAGTACATTAATTTCCCAACATAGACTCAAGCCAAGAGATAATGCACGTTACAATGAGGGTGTGACCTAAAGTCGAACCTGCTATATGGTTTTGCATCACCATTTTAGTGGGTATCCATTATCAGCATATGAATGGTGGATTTATATCAGTCATTTATACCATTTAATAGGGGATTGTGGTGTGTTTTTGGCACCATACCAAATGATAGGGATGTATACAGGTATTAGGAGGGATTGTCTTTCCTCTTTTACCTCTCTGTCAACACACAAGCACAAGTGTATCCAGATGGTAATAACATGCTGTTGAGATGTTATTACTCCATGCTGCCAACAGCCCTCTTGACAAAACATATCTATGAGCCTCATGGCTAAGAGTTAACATGCTACTTCCCCTAACTGCAACTGCTAACCCATCACCACTGGCCTCAAGCTCTACATATGTATCTGTGTATGTATACATTGACTTGGTCCCCAGCCAGGGCATCAAAGAGAATGAAGATGGACACCTCTATACGTCTGACAACATGCATCAGGATCAGGGCTGAGCTACAGGCATGGTACGGAAACATGCCAATAGATATTCTTGTGACACTACATGAAATACACTTACAGTGCGCACAGCTCATCTTCATAAACAATTATCATGTGGTATGTGAAGGGGGAAGGTATTGAATTAAGATATATGGCATGCTGTCTAAATTAACAGAAGGCAAGGAATGATAGACAAAAAGACTTGGGATAAGCTGAACGATATGCTTCTCATTCATGCCAGTGAATGTTGAATATGTGTCCTTCATTATCATTTAGATAGTACACCAGTACACACACACACACGCACCGCATTTGACAGCCAAGAAATGACATGTTAATTGCACCCGCTGGTAAAAAGGCCTAAAAGCCATTCAGAGTAAAAAGGAGAACTCAACAATAGATGATAGGAATTTGTCTTACTGCCAGAGCTGTCGTGCATGGGCAAGGAGGCTCAGCAGCTATGTTTGAATGGATATGTATATTGATAGACCTAATATTTTTAGGTTGGCTTACAGGATGGTAAACAATATCTGAGTCAAAACATGCTGTAAAATTGAGAGTTTCATATCCATCATTTATTAATTTTTTTGGGAACATTAATATATTTCAATATTATGAAAATATCCTCAGTGTCCAAACAATTGTAATAACAGTAACAAAAACAAAAGCTAAGGCAGAAAACAAGGTAGAATACAAATCAGTTAGCCTACTATTGTGTATTCGCCTACTGCTATTCTCTATCTGTCCATTTATCCAATCTAAGCATTGGAGAAAGATATCGACATGAGCAACTCACTTGGGTCAAATAGTAGTTGCAAATAAATCTCATATTTGTTTTAACATGGTTTGAGTACCAAATGGTAGGGTTTACCACTTTAGGACAATTTAGACAGTTAAGTTGTCACTGACTCACAGAAAAGAATACTGAATTGACTTTCAAACACTTTCTTGTGATTCCCTAGATTGTAGCCCTCATTGTGTTATCCTGCAGTAAGTGGCAAACCCCATCAATTTTCATCCTAAGTAGGATGAAATAAACCATAAAAAGTATTTGGAAATGCTATTTGACCCACGTCTGATGAACAAATGACTTTTAATTCATGTTTCCTGTGTGATTCTATCTGGCATATTACTCTGTTTAAACTTATTAGTCTTTCCCTCACTCACTGCCCCAAGCTTGACCCTCTCACTAGTAATTTATTATTAACTGTGCTGAGGTCTCACAATGATGACATCATCCAGCAGCAGGAGGCAATCTGTTCTGAAGCAGGTCAGCCTGGTAACCAGGGGCGACGTGAGCGTTGATTAAGGCTGGCCATCTTAGATTAATTGCCGAATGGAGCATTGGTGGCAGTGGTTGTCTCCAGGCGTTAAGATGGGGTCTTTCTGACTTTACTAGTCAATTTATGCAGTGGGTAAATGGAAGCTTATGTTCCTGCTAGCATTTGCCCCACTATATTAGACCTAGCCGGGCACAGGGTGAATGGGGAGGAAGATGTTATTAGAAATTGATGCCCAGGGGTCTGAAGGTCTCTCAGGGCTGACAAAGCTGAGGGCAGAGGGGATCAGAGCTGTGAGAAAAATGAGGAATGGATAGGATGAAGATGAGGTGAGTCAGAGAAATATGGAGGTAAAGGGGCAGACCATTCAATACTGCCTGATCAAGAAGCACAGATCCTTACAGACCCATGGTGCGTGTGTTCAATTCTATGCACTGAAGCACTGCGACACAGTTAAATTACCTAATTCCACTAATGTTACTTAAATACCACAACATGACATCACCTACCGTTAAAGTTTGTAGGGCAGCGAAGACGAGTTACTGGAATGTTAAGTTTCACTTTTGTTTTCACACCGGGAGACTCTGTGGATTGAGTTCAATGATGCTGGTCTGCTGTCTGTGCATCTGCAAATTACAGACATGACGTGATGCGACATCTGGTGCATTTGAGATTGATTTAGATCCATTTCCACTGATCAAATTTTGATTGTATGCCTCTGTGTATGGGAAACACTACATCTCACAGTCAAAAACGCCCTCTAGAGGCCATCTGACGAAGTGCATCATCTCACCAAGCGTTACTTGACTGACTGACTGACTGCCTGACCTGAATTTGCCTTGTGATGCCCTCGGCTGTGCCGTGGGAAAAAAGAAAGAGCAGTGAACAAAACTAACAAAAATAAAAATGAAAAACAAGGAAAGGTATCCACAAGAATTTAAACAAGTCAATGGGGTAATAGAGAAACGTGTGAGATAAAATGTGTTATTAACCTCTTATTATTAACTTTTTAATCATGTCAACACTCATGTCAACAGTTGTGAGAGATATAGAGAGAGGGAGGGAGGGAAAGACGGAGTGACTAAAAGCCAAGACACATTTTGAATTGTTGATATATTGAGCCTGAAACAAATTCATTAAAACTTACAAATGTTTCTCCCTAAAGCTGACGGCTCAGTGGAGCTATACAGCAAGTGCAATATTCAAACAGCTCTCTTTACTTTGTTTGAAATTTGTTTTAAGTCAAAGAAAACAAATCGGGCTTTGTGTGTATGCCTGCGTGCAAGGGAGACGGAGAGAGAGGAAGAGAGCATAAAAACGAGGCCTCGTGGATAACTCTACAGGCAAAGGCTCTGACACATATACACACACACACACACACACACACACATTTGGGAGAGTAATGTTCAAATTGTAATATATTGCATACTGATTACCTGATTAAAATTGTCAGTAACATGGGGCCTAATTTAGACCTTGACTTAAGCGCTGTGCAGTGGTGCTTAACTCGCTTTTATGTGAGCGCCCCAATCTGCCAATTTCAACCCTAAAGTTTGCAGGGATAAGTGGCCCCCTGCAAGATGTGCACTTGACGTAATGAATACAAGGCAGGCCCACCTTCACTTTATGATAGATGGATACAGTCCCATCCTTAAGCAAAACACTACGAAATGACTAGCGCTCCCATTAGTATGCCGATGTAAGTAATCTGCATAATAATAAATGCCAAATTCATCAAGTAGGATATTAATTGTTGACTCACAAAAACTTGAAGGAAATACATTAGGCTGGAAAGAACTGGTCTCTGAACAGTTGGAATGATAATTTGTTCACTCTTCACAATTAAGCAGTCAAGATGTGTCCTGCCATTTACGCGCTTGAGTTCTTAAGGGATCATCAAGGGAGACAGCACTATCAAGGTACACGGAGGGTGCCAACAAATTGTTTAATTGTGCCGAATTTAGCAGATGCCCTGTGCATACACTGTTTCTGCATGGACAGGGCTTTGATCATTGAGCAATGACTTGCAGAGCCAAAATGCACAGCCAACACCGCTCCTGTGTTACTCCAGATAACATGCGACCTTTCCATCCTGGCTCCAGGCACTGCATTGGACCGTATCTCAGGCCTCTGTCTCACACTGCATAGTCCTTAAGGGAAGTGAGCAGACATAACAAAGAGAATATATACTGTATAGATATATATGCCAGACACTGACACCTACACACATTCCATCACATTGCTCTCCAAACATCGATGCTATTGACAGTAAGCGTGTGAACCATCAGAGCGCACAAGCTAGTTCAGGCAGACGACCCGAGTGGCGCTGTGCTCTGGATCAGCTGATGTGTCAGCTGAGCTCGCGTATTGTCATTACCAATCGGGCGGTCTATTTAAGCTGTCAAACTCACTTGTTCGTTCTGTGCTGCTGCTCGCCCCACTACCGCTACTGTTGCTGCTGCTGCTGCCTGTGCATCTCATACCCCACCACCAGCCCAGCATCCTCCTGTGGTCTCGGTTTCTTTACGGGGGTTTCATTGATTTCTCCCTGCTCTTGCTTTTGGCTGACTTTAAATTGTGAACAAGGCCACGATGCCAAAGTAAAATCTATATTTACATTTACTTTGAATTAAATTGTAAGTATGGTATTGGTATGTCATGCAGACATGTGTTGATGAGTGAGATGGATTTATTTTAAGCAGAAATAAGAAGTAGCCTAAATCATTTCATATTTTATAAAGTATATTTTACTTTGTTTTTATCCAATTAATGTTCCAATAGGGCAATTTTTCAATTCATTGTTTGTGTACAGTCGTATTGAAGCCATAGCTTGGTTTTCTACCATAAAGATATGAGAGAGACACTAAGGTTTTGAATAAGCCTGTGTGCAAGCAGTGGGATGCCCAAAACAGTCAGTGTGCTGATCAAATTGGCCAAGGCTGAATAGGAATAAAAGCTCAAAAGTGAAGATCTCAGTCCGCGGAAGAACCATGTTCAATTTAGCAGCATGATCTCTTTTAAAATCATATGTAATCTATTACCCCCCAGGCCAGCCCACACACACCCATGTAAACACCCACACATCATCTTCCTTATGATCTAGCAACACATGGGGTTTCTTTGCCAAGACCACTCTATGTGATAGAAAGATCAAACAGAAACATTGGCCAGTTGATCTGTAGATACCACTATGACGTCTCTGTGTGTAGTGCAATTGACACTGAAGTGAATGTTCAGAGCACACACTGGATAAGGGAAAGGACGGGGGGGGGGGGGGGTTATTGCTGTAAAAAGCAATGTCACATGGCCATTGACCCTGCCGGTTTGAAGTGTCAATGTGAGTAGATAGATACAGTGCTGGCGATATGAGGACTCAGATGGAAAACAGAAAACCAAACACTTGTGGGCTTAAGGGGAAGATATGAGAGGGAGAGATAGAGGTTGACTGTGTGTGTGTGTGTGTTTGTTTGTGTGTGTGCACATGTGTGTGTGATGGAGGTTCGAAGCTGTTGAATGAAGAGGATGTGAGTGAATCCTTACAGCGGTGTAGGTGACCCTCTTTCTCTTTTGATGTCCATTTAATCAGTGCATGTTCTTGCACTATTTCATATGGGGCTGCATTCATTAATTAATTTTGCACATTTTAGGTCATTATTATTTGGGTCACTGTCTAAAGACAGTTTCGGGAATATCAAAATGAGCATGAAGGCTCATGTTGTGCAGGGATTCCCCATACAATCCATCATAAATTCCCTTCTATCTGCTCTGAATTTATTCTCATCATTTCTGATTACAAGGGCAAATTGAACCAGTCACCACTAATGCCTCTTTTTCATAGTGTTTCATATTGAAATTGTGGAAGTTATGGAACTGAAATGAGCTCAGCCTGCATAACAGCTTCCACAGTCTGCGGTAATAACTTTCACGGCTTAAAACTGAACACGATCCACAAATGTTTCTCTCATGTTTTTCTCGAATCATCGACTACACTGACTTTGAAAACGGCTCTGAATGCAGCCAAAGCCACAATTCGCCCACTTGAGAGCTGATAATGCATCATCAAGTGCAGCACCAGTGTACTTCACTCAGTGTTACTTGATGCTAAAAGCAAGCCGTAATGGGTTTGAGTTATGAATTTTTCCAAACATAACTCTCCCTTGATTAAAGCAACTTTGGCAGACAACAATGAAAAATCCTAACCGGAAACTGAAATACCCAAATGCAGATTCATGACTGGTTTGCCCTCATGTTTACAAAATAACACTGTCACCCCCTTCCACGCAAATGCAACGTACAAGCTTCCATCAAAAGCACCGCTGACAAATCATTGAACTTTACAGCCGAGGGAATTTACATTTTGAAAGGCCGTAATTTAACTGCCGTTTCTTGGAAATGTCGCTGAACTTGAGCTTGAGGTTGCCTCTTTCTTCTCTGCTCTTGGTGTGCAATCATTAAACTACCAACAGAACATGAATAAATTACCACCCGCCGACACTTAAATCATTTTGGAGTTTCTCTACTGAATGCGTCTGGAGATCTGCATAGAGGAGAGAGAGAGAGGGAGAGAGAGAAAGAGAGCGAGAGAGAAAGAGAGAGAGAGAGAGAAATAAGTAATATAGCAAATGAGAGAGACATCCAAAGGAGTTGAGACATTCCCTTGAGAAATCCAGTCCACTTAAGAAGGACTGATTTTTGAAAACTTTTCTCTTGAGAATCACACATTAAAAGCCAAGTGCAATGTATAAACGGTGCAAATTTGGGTCAGGGTTCTCCATGCTGTCAATTAAGAGTTATGTAAAGTGTGTGTGTTTTTTCCCCAAATTCATATATTCTGTCAGTTTACAGGCATCTCTTGCTTAATTGCTACAAAGTTGCCAGGCAACGGTTAAAGAGGCTACGCTTGGGTGAGTAATATGTGCAGTCATATTTGAGAGTGACACATACTAAGTGGAAAACAGACAGTGAGCTATCATATGCACACATGCTGCATGCACACACACACACACACACACACACAAACACACACACACTTACGTACAGTATTTATTGCTGTATTGATATTAGATGACCTTACAGTCTATAATTATGTTCTCCATCTGCCTGCTCAGTGGTCCTCAATACTGCTCATTATCGTGAGCTGACAGATTGCACTCTCTTTTTTTCCTCATCCTTTTTCCCCTCTTTTTCAGCCTCTCTCGCTTCCCTTCACAAGCCCTTTCTCCCAGCCTTTCTCTACCTTTTTCTCACTTTTCTCTCCCTTTCAGCTACTTTTCCATCTCATCTCGCTGCTAGCTTTTCTCTCTCATCCCACTCCCCGTCTCCACTTTCACCCACTCATCTTTTAAATCGTTGTCTTTCATCCCCTCCTGGTTTCCCTCATCCTTCTCTCATGTCTCCAGTTTTTCTTTGCCTTATATCACTCTTCTTTTCCATCCGCCACCCCTCTCTCATTCTATCTCTCTGTCTCACCTGTCTCTGCCCTCCCCTGACACTACTCTGCTGTCGCTCCTCCACTTTTTCTTCCCCCTATGTCGCTCCACTTTTCCATCCACCTCTCTCTCTCTCTCTTTCGGTATCTTTTTCTCTATTCCCTGTCTTTGCCACCTTCCTCTCTCACCCTCTCTTTCTTCTCTCTTTCCCTTCCCCCCCGTGTTTTTGTCCCCTCCTCTCTAGCTCTCGCTCCCTCCTCCTCTGTGTTTCAGGCTCACTGTTTGTTCTCAGTTCTATCTGAAACAGTAGCGGAGGCTGTCCGAGGCTCTTACCAACCACAGTAGAAGGCTGCATTAATATTGCATGCCACTGTCTTATCGACCACAGCCATGCCAGGAATACAGAGCCAGCTACAAGACAGGTTAGCGGCTAGAGTGGCTGCATGCACACATAGCTGCAAGTGGATACACACACACACACACACATACACATACTCACACATTTACAGCTAGCAGCTAGAAGGCCAAATCTGTGGCTTAGGTGGCATCGGTTTTGTGTTCTGTGGTACATTGAGCCAAGACCCCAACACAAGGATGGGGTTGATGTATCATTACCATACAAAGAAAGTCTAGAGAGACAGGCTACCATAGAAAAGAGCTGGAGATCAAGGTTTAATTTTTTGTTTTGCTTTTGTGTTTTAGCCCTGGATTTGAATGTGAAATGTCAATATACTAACATGTGCCCTACTCCTCTCAATCACACGCATACGCATACGCACATGCACACACACACACACACACACACACACACACACACACACACACACGCACACACGCACACACACACACACACACACACATAAACACAGTGTGTCTTTGCATGCCGGCAGCCTGCCTGGCTTTTTCCATCAGCTGGACCTATCACAGCTCATTATCAGCTCCTTTGAACCATGGGCTCAGAGCATGATTGCACTCTCAATTAATGCCTGTATGATCTACTTTGACGGAGCGGGTAATGACAAGAGCCTTGCCTGTGTGTGTGTATGTGTGTGTATGTGTGTATGTGTGTATGTGTGTGTACCTGTGCGTGTGCACATACGCAGGCATGTGCTTATTTGCACATGCATGTCTTTGTGCAGGTGTTTATGCCTGTGCACTCATGCATGACCGTGTCCTTTTGTCCGTGTGTCTTTTCAATATATGCCTGTGTGTGTGCATGCGTGTGTGTGCGTGTGTCTTTATGTGTGTGTGTACGGGGTCTCATCAGGGGGTGGCGAGCCTGTTTAGGCTAAATTGGGACAGACTTGTGTGGCTCTGCAAAGAATGTGTCTTATCAAAGGCACCCTTTTATCTTTGGTATCCTTCATAAGCAATGGAATCTGCCTGTAGAACGGCTGTAGAAGTGTTTGATTATTTCACCACACTGTCATCTCTGATGGGTATGAAGATTAAACCTACAAGCTGCTCTATTTATACTGGTCAGAGTAAGGTACTTTAGGCAACTTTTTACGTTTGAATATTAGATTAGGCGTGCAGATATAAAAGTGTTTTAACTGTGCGTTTTAACTGTGTGTTTGAGTGTGTATGTGGCTTTGTGTATGCTTGTCCATCCCCAAAGATGAAACGTCGGCCAGAATTGATTGACACATGGGAAGATGAAAGCACTACGGTGCTTGGAAAAACAACAGACGTCAGTTCAGCACTGTGTGTGTGCGTGTGTGTGAAATGTGTGTATGTTCTAAGAACACAAAGAGAGATAAAAGGTATGTGGTGAGCTCATGTTAGGGCATACATACTGGGTTGCACACACACACACACACACACACACACACACACATTTAAAGCTATAGAATGTTTCAGTGTCTGTTCATTTTGTTTTCTTGGACATGAGGCAGGAATTGCAGTGTGAGTGAGTGAAAGGCAAGCGAGGAAATAAATCAAACAAGGTTAGAGGTTCAATATAAAACAAAGTGGCTGTTTTAACGATACCCCCCTGCCTCTTAGGTCTTCACCATTAACAGTAATGTAGTCTCTCTCTCTCTCTCACCATATCTTTAAACAGATAAATGAAGCCCTTGTGTAACCTTTGCCATGTCTCTGTGCTCTGGGGTATTGCTATGCTTTCTGCCCCCTTGTGGTTGCCTTCGGTACTACCATGCAGTATAATCCACAGTGGATTACCACTGGCTAATGCTCCTACGATTAAAAAGGATTTTCTTCTTGGGGTTTTAATGAGAATCTCAGCGGTGTTTGTAGCGTTGACCGCTCTCTGGTCTCTCTCATAAACCTGGTGCTCTCTCCCTGCATGTGTCTCAATCTGTGTGTGTGTGTGTACGTGTGTGTTTCCCTTGCTCCCTCTTTGTCTTTCTCCTCTCTCTATCCTTGCTATTTCTCTTTTCCTCTGTCCCTTTCTTCACCTCTCTCTCTCTCGCTCTCTCTCTCTCTCTCTCTCTCTCTGTGTCTATTGTAAACTGAAACTAAGATGAAAACTAGACTTTTAACATATTTTATGCCCATCTGTTCCTTTTTGTGGACAATTGTGTCCATTTGAACTTTTCTTGTTAGTGTCCCTTTTATATGATTTTTCTTTGTCAGAGTTCTCAGCTGGTTTGAGAAACAGGGAGTATCCTAAATAATAGACTGACTAAATATACACCTTCATCTTTCTTATTCTCTCTTTCTTGCTTCTACACACACAAATTATTTGTTTTTTGTCTGCATTTTGTAGATTGTTGTTCTGTCCCATTTTTCATTAATTAATTCAAAGCTTTAAGATAAATGGTCTTAAGTCAAATTGATGTTGAGTCATTTAGTTAATTTAATTTGTGCAGCATGAAACCAAGTTAGTTGAGGATGCATTGTAAAATTAATGTAAATAAATATGAAAATGTATGATTAATTGTTTGTACTATACACAGTATCTCTTGTAAACATATGCAGATACATCTAATTATCTAACATTATACCTTTAAAAATACCATATACCACCAATAGTATATTATAAAAAAAGGTAAAGTAAAAAAAAGAAAGTAAACATTTGTAAAAATTAAAAGATAAAACTACCAAAACTACACTGAAAGATAATCAAATCTATACTGAAATTTAAATAAAAATGTAAAACTCCTCTCTCTCTCTCTCTCTCTCTCTCTCTCTCTCTCTCTCTCTCTCTCTCTCTCTCTCTCTCTCTCTCTCTCTCTCTCTCTCATCCCTTAGTTTATCTCCTCATGAGCTGTGTAATACACACAGACACACACAGACACACACACACACACAGAAGCATGGATGGACAGGATAAAATTCTTTATCTGGTCATGTGACATGAGGAATTCATTACGACACGGAACTCATAGAAATGATGGCAAAATTATTAGCCACTGACCATTGTGCTATGGAATTATTATTGCCTGGTGTCTCCCTCTTATCCTCAAGTATCCTCTTTTTTTTCACTTTCCCTTTTTCTTTCTGTGCTGGTCTCTCTCTCTGTGTGAGTAAGTGTTGTGTGTTGGTAGCCTGCCTGCCTATCCTGTGGCTGTAGATTTTTTGGCATTCAAACTTTCACATTGTTCTGCCCTTGACTCTCTCTCTTTCTCTGTATATCTGGTTATGCGTATGCAAAATACAGGGTGAAATGCATTTGCTTATTTTTATGTGTGTTTGTGTGTGTGTTGGGGGGGGGGGGGGCATGCATAGTTGTGTGTGTGCATGCATTCATGTTTGTATGTGTTTGTGTGCCAGACTGGCCCCAGGGTCCTGAGCCATCACGCTTTATGAGGTATGGCAAGGTGAGAGCAAAACATCTGCTAGCCCAAAGAAAAGCCCTGGTCTGGGACTCACACTGGGTTTGGGCAGTAGACACACACACACACACACCCACATGCACACAGAAAAAATGCATCTACTGGACACACACACACTGTCAGAACCTTTCATCGCACAGAATACACAAGGTTTGGTCTCGCATCCTCCTACAAGGCTGCCGCTACTTACAATGCGCAAGAACACGCGCACACACACACACACACACACACACATACATGTCATACACACACATTCATTCACATACACCCACACACATACACATGCAGACATGCATGCTGTTACACACATACACACACATTCACACAGACACTACCAAACACATGAACACACACACAAATACACACACACAACCTCCTCCTCAGGCTCGCTTTTCTCTCATCCCCCTTCTTCGTTGGCTCTTGTTCTCTCTTATTCCAGTGTTTCCCTCATGTCAAGGGCATTGGAACAATCCCCTAGTACCTGCCATCATGCTTTCCCCCTCATCCCTCCGCTCCGCTCCTCCCCTCGCCCTTCCTGTCTTCCCAGAACACCCTGGAGAGGAGAACTGCCATGTAAGGTCTAGTGGAGAGAGGATAGACACAGAGAGCGTTCAGACCGCCTCTGACACCAGAATCACTGAACCTGCCCGCTTCTATTCTCTCCAACCTTGTCTGTCAGACTGCCTGCCTGTATGTTATATGTGTGTGGTGCTGTGTGTGTGTGTGTGTGTGTGTGTGTGTATGTTTGAAGGGAGTCTCTGCCTTTTTTTTTTTTTAACCCTTATGTATGCAGGCAAAGTTGACTGAGAAAGTAACTTTTCTGTCTCTGGGGAGTTGTAGGAGAGGATATGTTCTATCTCTAGGCATTGTCGTCCGCTGAGTAAATCCACTTGAGCAGTCTGAAGGTGTCCAGTTCATTGGCTCATCAGTGGTACTTATGGGGTGAAAGCAATACAAGAAGTGCTAACATTCACCTATCTCCCTCGGTCTCCAGCTGTGGGGACTCCAACCAGCAAACCTCTGATCACAACCTTGCGTCTCCAAACGTTTCTCAATCCTCAACACTGATTGTCTGGCCTCAAGACTTACACTATCCCTTCTTTATGCCACCTAATTGAAAAACAAAAAAGGATATCACCCGGTGTATTAAATAATAATGGGAAGATACCCATTTCTCCATTGCTGACTTCCAATTTAAATACAGTTTCTGTGCTGACTTGAAATGAAAAGCGGTTTCTCCCGAAGTACTGCAACACAGCCAAAATGATGTTGTCGTTGTTTTGTTTTCCAAAAAGCAGCCGCCCTGTTTAATATGTCTTGTCAAGTACCCCTGAAGAGGTTTTGGCTAAATTACAGTCATCGGTTGAATACCGCTTGATATTTTCCATTTAAACTAGGGAGAGTACAATTCCTTTCTGTCTTCCACTTGGCCTGCCTCCCCGTCAACATCATTTGTCTGCTCTGTCTGGCCTGTAATTGTAAAACACTTCAAACAGTCTGAAAGGGTATAAACAAATGGAAATAATGCCTTCATTTTCTGACATAAATAAGTAAAGGGATGGAATATAATGTCTTACACTCACAAGATTTCAGCTAAGTGAAATTTAATATACAAATAACAAATGTATGTTCTGAACTCTTATCATTGTATCATTATCATCTTTAAAAATACCACCCTTACCAAAAATAGTAAATTCTAAAATAACTAAATAAAAAAGTAAAGAAAACAAGAAAACAAATTGTAAAAAATATAAACAAAACTAAAACTGCCAAAACTACACTGAAACATAACCAAACGAAAACAAACAAAATACTGATCCCATTATGTATTATCAATGCCTATGGAATGACATTTGGGGTTGACCCAATTGCTTGTTGATGGTGTTATTCTCCTAGATGATCTTAAATAATTATTAGCTTTTTAAAGCAAATGTGAGGAATCATTAAATATGTTGTTTGGTTTCTTTTGGATGCTTTTCAGTGAAATAAAATCTAAAACCGACCTAAAGAGCCTCACTGTCAACCCACTGGTGGGGTTTATTTTATAGTTTGTTCGAAGCCACAACTCCACTTCAAATGATCTTGTGGGAACCTTGAATGTTTATGTCAAAATCAATGCTTTTGTTATTATCGAAATGCATATTTATACCTTGTTGCTTTAAAGGGATTTATGTTGCTGTGTATAAAACCTAGAGTCCCTACCACCACGCAGATGCTGGATACATTACGAGAAGGACCATTTAATTCATCATTTTAGTCTCTTGACTAATACTTTCCTTAAATGCAGTCTCTTCAAGAGCTGAACTTTTACCATAGCTAGAAGAGTGGAATTTCTTCAGACATCAAATACTTCTGTACTCTGGAAGCAAATGAATATTCCTTTGAATTTAATGAAATGCAATTGACTTGTCCTCCAGCCCAGACATGTGGACATGTTATGTAGATATACAGTATAACCTGCAAATAGCATAAACCTCCTATGTACCTCCTTGTGATGCTCATTGCAGTAAGGAAAACCATTTGTCTTGATGTGCTCTTCAAGGTTGGTTGACTATCACGTTTTTGTGAAGCCAAGCAACACAGGGGGTCAGTGGGTATAGCACAGAATAATACAACTGGTTTTCTGAAATATATGGTGCATGTTATGGCAGACCCAGCATGAAGCTATTATCAAGTGACATATACAGCACACCCCCATCATTTACACTATACTAGTGCTTGTTGTCTTTTCAAGAACATAAATATACACTTAAGTGCTTCGCTCACATAGAAAAATATGACCGTCATCATATTAACAACAATCTATTTGTGTCTAATTAACTCTGGTTCGTTAGCAGAGCCCATAATGATGTTGTTTCATTATATTTAGCCAAGCAGTTCCAAGACCCCAGTCGTTTCATATTGTGGAGAAACACTGCTGATGGTACAATAACACACACACACACACACACACACACACACACACACACACACATGCTAGCCCTCTGGCTAAAAACATTAGCATCTCTGGAAGTCTTATCTACCAAGAGCAATTTGTCACAGCGACAACAAGGTCTAACAGTCTGCATATAAAGGCCTAGCTGAGGCATCTGATCCAGTTTAGGGATGAATTAGTGATTCTGTCGTCACTCAGTCCCTCACATGGAGAGAACATAGAGGGAGAGCAAGTGGGGCATGAGACATAGAGAGGGAGAGAGAGAGAGAGAGAGAGAGAGAGAGAGAGAGAGAGAGAGAGAGAGAGAGAGAGAGAGAGAGAGAATTCAAAAGGAAGAGAGAGTGGCTTGAAGAGCTCTGAGAGGAACGTGCACAATGACTGTCACTGCGGTAGGCTGCCGGAGCGAGGGAAGGAGTTAAGTGGCAAAGCAGATTTGCTGTAAATAAGTGGCTACTTGTTACAGAAATTATGCAGAGGTGTGGGTGTGTTTGTGTGTGTTTGCTGATGTGTGTGAGTGTGTGTGTGTGCGCGCGCAAATGCAATGCATATGCAGTAGCCATAATGGAAATCACTCAAACCAGAATTTTAAGTCTCAGAATTTTAACATACTGGAGTAGATTCACCCTTTTCAATTTAGACAATAGCTTCATCCTGTGAGAAACATTCTTTATTTATTCTCTGTTTGTACTTCACTTAGCCCTCTCCAAATGAAGCGTCTGCCATCAACATAATACATAATCTATAGCAATCTAAATAGACATTAGGGGCTACAGCTTGAGGTTTTTGTGGACAGCAGATTAGGCAGCACATGTGCTGCTAGGAGGCATAGAGGCTAGGGAGGGAAGACACAGGTGTTGGGGTGACTTCCAGGAAGGGAAAGGATAGGGAAAGAGAGATGAGCAGTGAAACAAAGGAGGGGGGCAAAAGAGAGAGAGAAGATTGAATAAAAGAGAGGGACAAAGGAAGAGGGGAAGAAAGAACAAGTAAAGAGAGAGAGAGAAGAGACACCGGACAAGAAGGATGCCTTAACCCAAGTGGAGCTTGACAAGTCGTTTGGCAAAGTTTTTAGTCCACACCTTGGCAGCCAACAGTATACACACACACACACACACACACACACACACACACACACACGCGCACACACACACACAGACACTGGCTGGCAGAGCATCGCTTCATGGCACCTAGATTATCCAGCAGGCATCTGGTGAGGTGGCTAACACGCTCTAGCAGACCAGAGCAGGCTGTACCATATGTGCGCGTGTGTGTGTGTCTGTACAATATGTGTGTGTGTGTGTGTATGTGTGTGTGTGTGTGTGTTTGTGCATGTGCATGCGTGCGTTGTGTGTGCTTGGCTGTGTGTGTGTGTGTGTATGTGTGTGTGTGTGTGTGTTTGAATGTGAGTGTTAGGCGCGTGTGGGGACAGCTGCTCTCTAAATAGTATTATTGCGTCTAATTGGGGATTACCAAGTCATGGTTCTGAAAAGTATTTTGTCTTTTTTTGACAGGGCACAGATATGCAGATGTACAGGGAGGAGCTAAGGTACAGGGAAGTTGTGGTGAACTGGTAAAGTCATGGGTGGTAAAACTGTTCCAAATTCTTACAATAAGTGTGTAGAAGTGATGGTGTGTTCAAAATGTGGAACTTTTATGATGCTTTCTTAAGAACCAAAGTGAAAGTAAGTGTTATGGTATGGCTTTCATCTCTGGCTGTGTGTATACGCACATGCTTGTGTGTGTGTGCATGTGCATATTCTTTTTTTTGTTCTCTGTCTTTGCCTGAGTGCATGTGTATGTCTGTGGAATACGTTATATTTCTGTAGCGATGACAGTTGACTATTGTCTCTCCTGAGACATCCATCATTTATTATCATCGACAGGCCTCAGTTCAGTGTGTATTCCGCCATATGTTATCACGGCATGTCATTTATTTTGATTCAAACAAATGTGTTCTCCAAAAATGTATTCCCACTGCTTCTCAATTCACATTCCCTTTGCCTCAGTCTCAGTCTTGCTGTACATCTGCCTTTTTTCCTGGAGTGGGCCGCATCTCTTTTAAAATCAAGGGGGGAAAGCATGCCTGAACACACATGCATGTGCGTGCACGTATGCACACACACAGATGCGCACATACAGGCGCACACAAATGCTCGAATACGTACATATACAAATTGGACATGGAAGCACACACACACACACACACACACACACACACACTCACTTTGATCTTCACACCCCCTCCCATCCCCATGCACACCTTCACAACAACCGGCGAGACAAATCGCTGCGGGACCTGCCTCCATGTCTCCAAACAGCCAGTCATACCTATCCGTCTAAGCCTTGACACACAACAATGTAAAAATAACGCAGTAGCACTTAAAAAGCCACTGGGGGGAAAGGAGACAAGGCAGCCAAAAGCACTCCTGTTTATTTCTAATGGGACTCCCACACAAGCCGGGAAAGAGGATATTTGTCACAAATCCACAGGGAGAAAACATTTCAATTGACTGCCATGATTGACTCATTGGCTGCCGAGAACTAAAAACTATCGCTGAAGCTAAATTACTCTGGAAATAAAAAGTTGAGGCCTGGCAAGATTACAGGGGATACAAATCGATGGATGGAGGGCGACTTTGAAAGGAGGGAAGTTGTAATTGTTATGTTTCCACCTTGGATGAATTTGACAACACAAAGGTTTGTTCATGTACTTGAGGAAGGTGGATGCCATTGACCTAACAAATGCTCGCTAGGCTGGAAATACAGTGAGCGTGCATGTATGTGTGTGTACATACCTGCATGTTTATTGTTTATAGCATGTGTGTGTGTGTGTGTCTGTGTGTGTGTGTGTGTGTGTGTGTGTGTGTGTGTACGTGCGCCCCTGCACGTGTGTGTGTGGCTCAGCGGAAGCAAGGCCATATGGAAACACGGTAGAAGCTTTTTGCACCTCTTTGCACCTTCTGGTCTTTCCATTGCTTAGATTGCCGTAGGGAGGAAGGAAAGGAAAGCGAGAGTGGAGAGGAGGTATAGAGAACGGGTAAAGAACTCTAAATGGCTTTCCGAGGCATGCTGTGTGTAAGGACGCTGCAAGGACGCGGGAGATATTGGGGGGTCAAGAAAATTCACAGTAGAAAATAGACACTGCTATACAGGCATGCTGTACTGTAGCACCAATACAGAGGCTAAATGAATGTTTAAGTAAGGCCATGCAATGTTATTCAAATGATAAATTTGGATTGCACATAAAAATCTTCACGCTCAGTATTGTCTGTTACAATACTGCACTGCTAACTGAACAGTAGCAACAATATAAATGTTTAATATGACCATTCATGCTAGAGACTGGTCCAGTGAAATCTCAGAATAGAACGTCTTGCTTACCTTCCTGCCTATTGCTGTGGGAAACCTTAGAAACACATATGTGGTGTCTCGCGTAAACGGCCTTTGTCTCCTACAGTGGATCCAGCATGCTAAACAAGCCCTCTGCTATTGTCTGACAACTTTCTAAATGAAGCTCATTATGTCCTCATTGATTTTTCATATTCCTTCTCACCGGTAAATACCCCCAAGGTGCTCCTCTTACACCACACCCCCTAAACACCCCCCCTCCCCCTTCCCCCCTCTCTCTCTCTCCCTCTCTCTGTAGTACCTGCACAATCTATCCATCGCTCCGCTGTTTTATCAGTCGTTCCCGGAGCAGCAGCAAACAGCAGAACACTTAAGGGAGCTGAACGGTTTCCAATTAGCAAAACAAATACCTCCGCTCACTCTCACACTGTCACATGGTGCCTCAGAGAGCCTGGGCGGCCATTACAGACAATTAGAATTTAATAAGCCCAATATGCTCACTGTACTAATGGAGAGGGAGGAAGGGAGCGAGAAGAGAGGGAGATGTACCCTCATCATCTCTCTCTCGATTGCGCTACATCTCTCATTGCTCTAAATCCTCATAGTTGTCCTGGCAGCTCATTCTTATTTGAATAGTGTCTGGGCTCTCTGGACTAATCTCAATCACTAAACAACTCTCTCTTTCCCTTCCCCTCTCTCTCTCTTTCACTCTCTCCATCAATCTCTCTCTCTCTCTCTCACCAATATAATTTTCTCACCTCTTTTCTCACCTCCCCTTTTCTTCCCGTGGCATTTCTACCTTTGCATTGCGGTCCATTTATCCCCATTTCCTCTGCATGCCCTTTCTTCCTCCTCACACCTATTTCTCTCCATTCCACTCCTCTCACTGTCCCTATTCATTCGTTTCTCCCTTCTCGCTCTCTCTCTCTCTCTTCTTCTCGGTTTGGGCTCATTCTCTGCCTGTCCCTCGCTCGCCCTCTCTCCATTTTTACCTTCATTTCTCCCTCTCTTGCACACATTCTGCTTTTCTTTGGCCATTTCATCCCATTTTTTTTTATTTCTCTCTCTCTCTCTCTATATCTCATTTCCCTCTGTGACTCTCTGCTCTTTCCCTTTTTCTCATTCTCTCTCTTCCCCTCTCTTGCCTCTTCTCTCTTTCCCTCTCTGATACACCGTCACCCCGTTTTCGTTCCCTGCTCTGTCACCCCCCTCTTTCTCATACACACACACACGCACGCACGCACACACACACACACACACACACACACACACACACACACACACACACACACACACACACACACACACACACACACACACACACACACATCCACCCCTCCTCTTCCTGTCCCTATTCCTCTCTCCTCAACCCACTATCTCTGCTTGCTCTCGGTTTCTCCTCTCACTCTCACTCTCTGGTTCCTCTGTGTCATAAGGCCCTATGAAATGAGGTGATACAAATGGCATTTTATGGGGCTGTGCAGCACAACCAGGCCGCACACGGCAGGCAATCATAAAAGCCATTGTCTGCTGCGCGTGCCACTTTTAATGTGTTCCATTTGATTTAATGCCAGTGATAGGTAGGGCAGGAGAGGAGGTAAGGCCTAGGAGCTGAGGATGAGAGGGAGGGGAGAGGTAAGGATGGAGATAAAAAGGATAAAGAGAAAGGGATAGAGAGGGAGAAGAGAAAGAGAGATGGAGAGAATAAGAGGGGGAGAAGAGAGAGAGGGGAGAGAGAGAGAATCTAGGTCGTAGCTGGAGTCCTCACTTCTGGTTTGAAATAATAAGGGACAGCTGGGCTGATATCTAATTTCTAGGAAAGAAATGCCATTTAGAGTCCGAATGAAAATGGAATGCATGGAGGGGAGCAAGCCGAGGTAGAAATAGAGACGAAGAGACGGGCAGAGTGAAATATTAAAAAATAAATGCAATATCCAATGCACAAAGTGATTACATTGCCGGAGGGTGGCAGAGGTGTGAGGATTCTGATGGCTTTTTTGTGCTTGTAAAGCCGTTCATTTAAAAGAACAGGCGTATTTACATCCAGATGGGGACCTTGTACGCATTACATATACCCCCTTCCACCTTAACCCCAGTCAGTGAGAGATGTGTGAGGAGGGTAATTGCAAAAATTCCCCGTTAGAGTGCAAGATTGGATACATGATTCAAATTTCAGCCACTTTAAGTTTTCAAAGTCTATTACGCTTGGGTGGTGGGGGGGATGGGAGGTGCTGCTGTTAGCAGTAGATTGCGGGACCCCAGCAGTTCAATTACACCCACTTGGATGAACAGTCAAAGATTGGCAAATTTGTCGCAACATGCTGTGCATGGATCTCACACAAAGAAAAATAAATGAGCCTGATTGAACCTATATGCTTAATATAGAGTTTTGAATAATGCAACACTCATATAACTGGCCTAAATAGGTTACATATGGTAAGCCAAGCACACACACACACCAATTTCTGTTATTACCACATTTTACATACTGTCTGTCCATCCTGATCCTCTTCTTCCTCTTCTTTATTTGTTGTTGTTGTTGTTAGGGTTAGGTTAGGTTTTTCTTCTTCTTCTTCTTCTTCTTCTTCTTCTTCTTCTTCTTCTTCTTCTTCTTCTTCTTCTTCTTCTTCTTCTTCTTCTTCTTCTTCCATCATCACTGCCAACACCATCATCATTCTGTCTACATTTGACAGGCATACTCTCAACTCTTAATACTCTCTTCAGAAACTGTCAGAGTACCAGGCACAAGTTTGACCAGCACATTTTCTTAGCCTAATACAGTGTCTGTCATTCAATAAACCAGTACAAGGATATGTCTAGCTTGACACAATGCTAAATAAGCTTGCTTGTGGTCATGTCCAGCGAAGCCGCATCCTTCGCCCATGCATTTCATTAACATCTAATTTTGCTACTGTGACTCATACCCAAAGTGCTATGCATGATTTAAGATATCCCCCTTTATTTTCTTCTAGCCCTTTCCATTCTAGTTTAACAATACTTGAAGTCTAACATTTCATCTAAAACTGCTCTGCTTGTATGTTTTGATTGGATAAATTATGATGGAATTGTCCTTTAACGCTGTTTGTCAGACCTCTGTAGGCTGCTGCTGCTGGTTGATCTGGCTTGGCTGTCGTGACCACAGCGATCAGTGTTTTTGGCCAGCCCTTGTCTCTCAGCCTAATAGCTACACACCCTGAGAGCAGTCCTGTGATTGTCAATCAGCACTTTAGCTTCCAAACACCATGGGATAATTAGCTTGTCTACCCTGCCTGCCAGACTTGGCAAGACCTTCCTGTTTTCTCTCTCCATTTTATTTATTTTTTGTTTTTTTAAATGTGCAGGGAACAGAAGTGTTTTTTGAAGGCTTTTTACAAGCTACCAAAATCTAGGATGGTTCACAAAATGGCTTATTGTGTCAATTATCCCATGAATTTTTTTTTTTTTTGGTGCTTTGTTGTATTATGAATGTTTTTGTCAATTAAATGGACCCAGGTGTGCCCTAGGGAACCACAACTGTTCTATTGTAGATGGACATACTAGAAATCCCATATTTACATTACAATTGCATTTTAGGCATTAAGCTGATGATTCAGTGGTTCAGGGGTTCAGTGTCTTGCTGTTAAGAGATCCAACGTTCGACCTCTCTGTTGTGGGATGGACCCCCTAACCACGAAGCCCTCCTGCTACCAATGCAATGTTTCCACTGGATGTGATAACTGTCTGAGTTAGAGCTAAGCCATTTAATTCTAGGAATGACTTGACACCCATTACTACTCCCTTTGATGCTTGTCTAGGAAGTAAGCCCAAGAAATGTTGGTGTCATAGAAATAATATGGCGGAGACTAAAAAGTTTCTTAATGATTTAGACTGTGGTGAAATAACAGGTCTGCATTTAAAGATCTCCATAGCTGCTGATGTAAGCTTTCTTCTTGCTCTCACCTCATATAATCACTGGATGTAAATCAAACAGAGAAAGAAAGCACTAATTTACACCTGCTTGAAGAGTTTAAGTCCCCATGGGGACTTAATAAGGCGGAGTGTCTTCTCCTGTGATGAGAGCGTAAAAGCGGCTTAATCCCTTTTTAAAAAGATTGTGGCATAAAAACCTAAACTTGGAGGCAGATGATTAATAGAGTGGGACAGAAGAGAGTGCTGTTTATTAGCAATGGATGTGCTCTGACCTCACAGAAGGGAGTGCTGTTTATTAGCAATGGATGTGCTCTGCGGGCTGTGTAAACCCAGGTGTGGTACACACACACACACACACACACACACACACACACACCTACACACACAACACACAGAAACACACACACCTTGGTACTTACTATGCCCGGGGTGCGACCTCATCCAGGTGTTTGTCAATGGGGTGTTTGTCTCTGTCACCTTGATTATAATTTCTGGATGTCTAACTGGCTGATTCATAGAGATGGGGTTCGCTAATGACGCCCATGGTCATATCCGTCACTGCACTTCTGATTGAATTCAACTTGTTCTGATTGAATTCAACTCTCAACTGCTTGTAGGCCGACATTTAAAGAGACAAAAATGGCTTTACTATTCAGGTCAGATTCTGAACGAGCCATTTGCCAGGTCAGTGAAGAGCTAAGTGTTTTAAAAATATTATTAATTTACAGTGTGCTCATTCTCCGCTCAGTCTACAAATTGGCTCCTGGAAAGGTGAAGGTGCTATATATATACAGTATATACAGTATATATGTGTGTGTGTGTGTGTGTGTGTGTGTGTGTGTCACATGCTGTTTAGAACTCTATTCCTGTATGTCTGAAGCTTCACTTGCCCCTACAGGCCTGGACACATACCCTGTCACACGTTTACGCCTGCTGTGCCCTTCTCAGATTTCCCACTGTCCCTTGTATAAAGAAAATACACAGAGTGAGTGACCACCTCGCTGTGTGGGGAAAATAAAGCATGACTGTAACCTCTGCTGAACTTCAAAGTTTGTAGAGAAGTGTGAAAGATGTTTAAAATTTCAATGGACACAAGCTCTGAGGTTCACCTTCAGAAGCTTTATCAATTATCTTCAAAGAATATGTGTTCTTTTCCTAAGCCTTGCAAAGATGGGCCATTGTGTTAAAAGAATGTACTGAAGAAGGGGAAAAATGCTTGGGCATATACGCACTGACAGACCTTTTACTTAAAAATGACCAAAATCACTTTCTCTTCTCATCCAATTTGATTGGAACTATCACTGTTCACGTTCAAGGATACATTAAGCATCCAGTTCATTGTTAAACTTTAAAAAAAGATGCACTGCAAATTCAAGTTAACAGCCTTAAATAAGTAATTCTCACTCATACAACGGATGCATTACAAAAAGGTAGAATGGAATAAAATAAAGTGCAATATGGCAGTAGATTACTTTATGCTTTGCCGAAGCTTCTGCATTAGTCAGAGTCAATATCCATGCCTGCTATCCTGAACATTCACAAAATGGGAATAGCTACATCCAACAGTGATCTCATATGCATGGATTTACACTCTAGTTCCGTTCTTCAAAGCAGGAGTATCAACATTACTGAACTATTCACTCTGATCACTGTTTACAAAGCCAGTGGAAGATGAAAGTGGTTTGTGTTCATACAATATGTGATAGAGAGGGGTGAAAGGAGAGATGCCATGGAGGAAAGAGGAGGGGATAAACAGAAAGTATTTGATGTAGAGAGGAGAAGAAAAAGAAAAGAGGAAGAGAAGGAAAGGAAAATGAATGACAATAGGGGGAGAGAGAGAGAGACGCTTTAAGTCACTGGAGAGATTCGCCACCCCCTTCTACTCTTAGACTGTCACTGTAATCATTTTCAGCATATTAAATTTGGATTAACAACAATAGCTGAATTAAAATACTAGCTGGCAAGGAAATTATTTTCCCCTCGCTAATGAAATTCATGAAACAATGCCTGCGACAATCCTCACCTCAAGATACACTCACACACACACACACATACTGTACTGTACATATGAACCCAAAGGGGTTGATTACGGAGTAATAATGGAGGTGCTGCCTTGTCATTCATCACTGTATGAAAGAAGAGATGTGCTGGATTGTTTACTTGCAACGTCTATGATTAGATATGGAAATTCACTAATAGCTCCTTAGGTGTAAACAGATGACATACAGCGATTTGGCATGTTTAAGTTACAGATGGCAGGCAATGTGTAGAACTATGCAGACCATAAAGGAACTAAAGGTACTACTGATGACATTCAATGGGAGGTAAAACTGTATTGAATGAAGTCAAGGGCTCATGGTATAAAGGGAGCGCTACGTCCATGATTTAGAACAGGGGAGGTAGAGAGAATTGGGTGACTATAGCAACAGAGGCAGAAAAGTGAACTGAAGTGTGTGTGTGTGCGAGCGCGCGTGCGTGTGTGTGTGTGTGTGTGTGTTCAGATGTACATGGAATGAGAGTAACTTCTCCAATCCTTTCAATACAAGGCACTCAGGCATAATCCACATTAAATCACATATATTCATACAAATGTAATAAAATTTAATTGAATGAGGCCACAGTGGTGTCTCTCTCTCTCCCTCTCTCTCTCTCTCCTATGATCCCTCGCTTGGCTACCTCACACCGTGATGTACTGAATTATTTCACGAGTCGCCGGCTCCTCTACAGAGCGGAGCGTTCACAGTAATGTTGTGAGATGTTACGACACCTCTCCCTGTGCGCTTTTCTCTTCCAATCTCACTAAGGCGCCGTAGGCCTGCATGGTGATTGAATGAGACAGTGTGCCTGTACGCGAGTGTATGTATGTATGTGTGTATGGGTGCACATGCGTGTGTGTTCATAGAAAATGTATGTGTGCATATTTATCAGATTATGCTTGTGTTTTTCATGCTGTGAATTAATATCTTGATCTGAGAGTGTGTTTTGTGTGTGGCCCCTTATATGTGTGTGTGTGAGTGCGTATGTGTGTGTTTGGCCATGTGTGTCCAATATGCAGCGTGACGGTAATCCCTGTGCATTCTCCAGCCAGCTCCAGTCACGGTCAGCGGAGAGGGACTCTCCCCAATGCCAGTACCCCACCGGAGAAGACCTAAATCAGGCTGACACGCTCCTGGCACACCCTGCACCAGCACCAAATTGTTCCTGACAGTATCAAATGCATCCCATTGGGTCTTCGACAATGCTCAAGTCCCCTGACCTCTGCCTCTAATGCAAAGCCTTAAAAGTGGGTGGATGGGAGAGACAGAAAAAATTGGAAAGAGAAAGATTTATTCTTGGAATGAGGTTGGAGCACTGTTGTGATTATTTTTGATTTTTTTCCTGGTCAAAAAAAGAGATGTAAGAGTAATTGCTGCTGGACTGAAAAGCTCAAAGGACACAGTGGCAAGGAACAAGTGTTTAACTAGAAGGTTGAAGGTTCAGATCTGGAAGGGAACAAGACATACTCTTCTCTCCTTTGAGAACTACTGTCCAGGTGCCTTTGAACAACACACTGAAACCCCAACTTTTCCAGTGGTAGTGGTGGACAGTTTGATTCCTTTTGTTGTATCAGTATATCAATCAAATTTTGAGCTTTTCCTTAGATCACTCCTCAAGCCTTCTGACTCATGTGGTACACTTCAGTCCAGTAAAGGGTTAACAATGATAGAATGGTTATTCATGTTGATTGAAATATTGTGCAATAATATCCAGCAATAATAATATCAAAAGGTTTGTAGATTGTAGCACCATAAGCATGGCTAATGTGGATGACAATGGCTTTAATTTAAGCTTTTTATTTGCACAAGCATGACTTGTTTTCACCCAATTCAGGTGGAGGTGAAATGTAACAATTTAATAAAACACCTTTATGTAATTTTTAAAAGGTTAGGGTTGTTTATATTTGTTGAATAAAGACTTTTTGCATGCTGTCTTCTTATGATGATCAATTGGAACCAATTAAAATTTGGTTTTGTAAAAAAATCCTTAGGCTTATGTGCATCTTAAATGTGACTGTAAAAAGTCCAATAAAGAAAGGCAGCAGCATATCTCCACAACTCAGCAAACTGTACTGTTTCCTGATTTCAAGTGGGCAACCTTGGCTGCCGGAGTAGCGCAGTACTTCTGCTGTTCAATGTGAGTGCCATTATCGTCCAACTCAGCCTGTGAATTACTCATTTTGTATACTATTCAATATTCCTGACCTGCTTTTTGGCATCATCTAGTAGGCCTATACTCTAGCTTTCAAGCTTTATGGCACGATGGTACTACTTTATGGTCAGCAGTAGATGTTCTGACTCGACTTGAACATATTCATTAGGCAAGGCTACTATAAGATAAGATAAGATTAGATAGCACTTTATTGATCCCTTTGGGGAAATTCAGGTGCCACAGCAGCAATTGGCGGGCAAAGTCAAGGAAGTCAAGTATGTGTCAAGTACAAGGTAAATGAAAATAGGTACTAAAATAAAATAAAGGTAAAGTACATGATATACAGCAATACAGACAGTGCAAGTAATGCAAATAAATGCAAATAATAAATCCAGATTTGGATAAGTCCATGGATCTATTCCAGAGGTATGTTGGTGCCAGTTAGGAAAAGGGGTGTCTAAGTGGCTAAGGTCCAGGGCCCAAGTTATTGTGTAGGTTGGGTGGAGGGTGCAGGTCTGCAGTCTGAGGAAGGAAGTTGGCCCAGGGCCCAAGTTATTGTGCAGGCTGGATGGGGGGTCCAGGGGCCAAGATGATGGTGTTAAACAGTCCAATGGCTGCAGGCACAAAGGCTCAGCTCATCGTAGAGAGGGTGAGAGGGGTTCTCCAGGATGGAGTTATCTTTCCCCTCCTCTTTCCTCCTCTCTGCCACTGCCTCCAGACTGTCCAGTTCGTGTCCCACCACAGAGCCAGCCTTCCTCATCAGCTTATTCAGTTTGTTGGCTTCCCCTGCCTTGATGTCGCCTCCTCAGTACACCACCACAAAGAACAGTGCGCTGGCTACTACAGACTAGTAGAACATCTGCAGCAGCCTGTTGCACACATTGAAGGACCTACTACTAAAATACTTCCTTAAAAAAGCCTACACATGTACAATGAAAAATGAAAACAATAATTGACTGTAGGTATGCTTATTGATTATACTTTGGTTTGGTAAGCTTTGGTATGCTTTTTGCTACCACGTCTCACTGGTGTAGCAACCGGGAAACGCATGCTGGTTAGCTTGACCGAGAACGAGGAGAAAGGAGCAAACAAGGCTGGTCAGTTCATTCAGTACGTACCATTGGTGACTCTGTACATATCAAACTTGAACATGATTAATTCAAAAAGATGCGTTTATTTTTGCCCACCGCTATCCAGAGGAGTTGTTCAATGGACAACAGTAGAAAACTGTACCAGTATTGCAAAGCTCCCAGATGTGTGTGTATGTGACCTGCAACTAGACCCCCAGGCTGTTCCTGTAAAAAAATAAGGATGCATTTTTAGTCAACTTGCCTGATTAAGTGATGGTTAGTTAAATACCGGTCATGCCAGCGAAGTGAAAAAGGCATATAAGCTGACATATGACACATGGTTCACTATTAGCCTACAGTGTGATGCAAACCCCTGACCCCCACTTAATATGTATATTCTGATAAACATCATCATGGCAATTAGAAGGTCATGAATTGAAATCCAGGGCAGAAACACCATAATACTGAATTCATACAATGTCATCAGTTGTCATGGGACCCTGCAAAAAAAGAATAAAATTGATGCACATCCACTCACAAATTTACTCTAGATGTTTGACGTACTTTGTAGCTCAACGCCTTGAACACTGCCAAGGGCCTAGTAGCTACTGTAAGTGATCCATTGGACTCTGTTTTATCCCTTGATAGATAGTGACCTATCACTCTCAGCACTGTAACCTCACAATGCCACGTATAGGACATTAATTACTACTAGAATCAAATTAGTAAAATTGCTAAATGACCATTGGAATTGGATTGTGCACTGCATCTAAATTTTTAACCAAAATGTAAAGACAGACTAAGTTGCCACTTGATCTGGTGCCTGGTGAGGGAATGATTGGGATGGACCTTCTATCTAATATTAGCTGTATGTCTTATATGCCTTAAAAAACTAGGTTACAAATATCCATACCAAGTTGAATCTTCCAAGATGGTAGAACAAATCTTCTGTCACAGCTTCTGTGCAAAGACTGCAAGCCACAAGAAACTGCACTAGATCAACTCTTGACAAAGTACAAAGCCAATCCTGAACCACCAAATCCAAGCACACAAATTTACACACACACACACACACACATACAGATTCTCCCTTTGTGCCAAACATAAACATACAGATTCTCCCTTTGTGCCAAACATAAACTTAACTTGTAGGCCTTTACCATTGAGCACTTTGGTTTTAACTCTAATCCCCTTAGACACCAAAGTCAAACTTAATTTTTCTATTCCAAAAACTGTGCGTCCTAAACCCGACCCTGAGATGATTATCTAAAGGTCAGCCTTCCCTCTTTTCATCCCTCCCTCCATCATCCCTAGTTTTCTCCCAGTCACTACAGAGGCATAAAGAGCACGAGGCAGTTGGACGCTGACTGAGTGCCTATCATTGCTGCCCACGTCAGCCGTCGGCCTTGCAGAAACAAGAGTTCTTGCCCAAGAAATGAAGTATGGATTTCTAATTTAGGGGGATGGCTGGAGATGTGGGTCAAAGTTGCATTTATTTCAAGGCGCCTCAGCCACATCACGCCTTCGATCACCCTTTAGTTGAGAAATACATATTAGGCCGAGCTTATAATGGATGAAGGGGCTTTGACGGTCGGGTAGATGAGAGGTTTGCATTATGTATTAGCTTACGCCGTGAATGAGTAGCTGTGAAGATAATCACTATCTGATGATCGTCATTTCTTTTGTTCCCAATGTCCCCTCTCAAAAAGGTTGGGTTACGTAAACCGTACATTCTCAGTCTTTTGTGTGACAGAGAATGGGAAGGAGAGAGAGAGAGAGAGAGAGAGAGAGAGAGAGGGGGGGGGGGGGGGGGCAGAGAGAGTGACAGAGAAAGAGGGAGAGAGGCAGATATTGAGAGAGAGACTGTCTGTGCAAGAGAGACAGACAGAGGGAGAGAGAGAAAGAGAGGAGGTGGGGGATTTAGAGAAAACAATGCACACTCTTAAAACTTTAACTTTATACACTAAAACTCAGTGATTAGCTGTTCTAATTACAGAAACATGCTATCAAGACATTTCCCCTCAAGCCCCATTCCTTTAAATTCATGTTTCTAGCTTTGCACATTGCAGCTGCATTTTCAAATGGCTGACATCCTCGGCTGTCAACCATTTTCTCACTGTGGCACAGACCAGGCAGACATCTTGACAACATCCTGTGTGATCTGCCTGAGAGGTGTTCTCACACCTGCCTGGTTCAGGGTCGGGGGTCAACCCCAAAGAGTTTTTTTTCTGGTTCTAAATTTAGCTCGGTGACATGTGTGAAAGTTTCCATCACCCTCTTAGACGGGGCACAGTGGAGTGCTACCCTCTAACAACAGACAAGGACATTGCTCTGAGCTGTTTTTTGTGCAGGAGTTGAGCATTATAGAGCAGTGAAGTACATACCAACTCATCTAGAATCAGCAATTTATCAGTTGTCACAGGGATTAGGCTCTGCACTAGGCTTGTTCAGCTGTTGTAAAACCAGTGTCAGGATCAGGGTAAAATTGTTCATGAAATTAAAGGAGTGTTAATTAAAATGGTAACACATAGGAAATTGCTCACTACCTCTAGTGCTGAGGAAAGAAAACATAGGAAAGAAACAATATCTTGCTGTATTTGGAGCAGTTGTGCAATCTTTGTGCCAACTAACTTAGCCTAACCTAACCTATTGTCTATGCTAACAACGAAAAAAAAAAAAAAAAAAAAACTGTTTAACTGTTTCAAAATAACCCTCTAGACCCCAGTAGAATTGTAGAATGTTGCTGCAGTTCACTGAGAATTCTCACTTAAATCAACATTTTCTTGCTCATTCCTACCAAACAGCTATATCTCAATAGTAAAAAGAAATTGAGTAGTTTCATTTAAAAAAATACAACTTTCTCTGTAATTTGGTACCAAATACATTCAGTGTCAACATTCACAGTATGACAACAAAACAGATCCTTCCTATCTTGGCTAACAATAAGCTTTCAAAATACATACAAAACCTCCAGCGCTTCAACCCACACAGTAATAACATCATACAATAATAGTCGCCAAACAAATATGGAAAAAGTCGCCAAACTTATATGGAGAAAAGCCGCAGTCAGTCCTTCCTACCGACTCTTTGGTGCACTGCCTCCCGCGTCCGTCTCCGGCGGTGAGAGCCAGGTGCGTCCCGCTGTTTAGTGATGGTGATATTGTGTCTTGTTTTATCGAACAAGAACAAGCGATTTCGATCAAAAGACTTCAACTCAGAATGTCTTCGTAACTTTCTGCTGTACACAGCGGGTCAGGTTCTGTCTCACAGCAATCTTACAGCTTCCATAAGGCTTTTAAAAACGATTACGCTTAGCTGGCAAAGCCTTCTTTAGATCTACTGGTGGAAGACAATTAAACCCAGCGAAAATCAAACGTGTCAGTGTCATCATATATATTTTCCATTTCCATTTTATCGATGACAATTTGAAGTATATATAAAACAAAGCTTATAACTTGATTTTCTGTTTTTGTTACATTTTAAACAAACTCTTGGGCGCTATAGTGAAATATAGAACGGGCGCTCTCGGGCACTATGGGGTGTAGAGTGATAAGTAACATAATTGCCTATGCATATACTGTAAATCTCAATCAGGAAATGCATCAAAAATGGCTTCTCATCATAGAGTGGTGATACTAAGGATGCTTAAATTGTTTGTTTTGCAATTTCTTCCCGTCATTGCCTTTGGCATTGATATTTCCAGTAATGTACATTTTATGTTAGTTTTTTTTCCTTCCATGGAAACTTTATACCCATAACACTGGCAGACAGAGAAGACATAAAGGCAAGAGAGGAGTCCCGTCCTGTCTGAGTGACACACACACACACACGCACACGCACGTACACACATACAGAAGCATGCACTCACTAACACTCGCATACACACTGACACCTCCAAACCCACAAAGGGAGACATTATCTTGAGGCGATGGATCATGTAAATGGCATTTTGTCTACGTTATGAGAATGTGGAAGATGTTTTTCTGCTTGACTGAGGCGCTTATCAAGTGGGTCTGTCTTCTCCCCCACCCAATATATTTCATCTTCAGAGTTTAGGGGAGAGGGTGAGCATTTTTGTATGTTTGTGTTTGTGCATGTGTGTGTGTGTCTGTGTGTGTTGGGCTGGGGGGTAATGTGTGTAGTTTGGGATGTAAAACAACTTTTCATAACTTTATTTGCCGCAGTGCCAATCAGAAATGACAAATTGCTTACAGCAGCTTGCTTTCAAACCGTCTCTACTCTTGCTGTCCTGTGTTCCCAAAGAACTCAAAGGACTTAGAACAGAGTCCAGCGGCTATAGAATTACTTGCAACTAGAAGAAACTAGAAAATAATAGCATCTATTATTTTGGCCAACTCATTGAACTGATAGTCAAAGTGACTCAATGCTCCCCCCATTTATCATTGAATTTATCTTTTTTTTCTTTTTTCTTTTTTATCCACGCCATGACATTCAAGCCAACACTAAACTCTGTGGAACAATTTTTCTATAATGAAATCAACAGAGTTCAGTGTTATTTTAACACTTAATTTATCAAAACTAACACCTCAAGAGTCAGTTCCTGAAAGTGTTTCGAAAATTCTCACACTCCGCGTGTTAAATTGACCACACCTTCATTTCCGGTGAAGACGCGCCCTCCAGAATCTGCGGTCACCATTTTTCTTCCCCTGTGGTAAGTTTTAGTCTATCAAATTTAAAGTTTTAGGTTGATATTAGCGTAATATCAGTAAGTGTGAACTGAATTGCATTTGCATGAAAATATTTTATCTGTAAGTGTCACATCCAATTTTAAAATGTTTTTTGTCGAACTGGCTGATTGCTAGCATGAACTCAGTAGATAGCTAATTTAGCACACTCTGGCTGTCGGGAGAATGAACGCTGCTAGCTAATATCTGCCACAGTTTTTAATAAACGTGTTTTTCTTTCTTTTCACTAGTAACTGCCGAAGCCTATAAACCGCCTGTGGCATGAACTTCGAAGCCGGAGAGCACATTGGAGCCAAACAGGGCAGGCACAGTGGGGGAGAGAGGAGACAAAGGTATGTTAAGTTTTGGTTTTAACAGCTCTCGGAGTCACGTCAAAAGGAGAAGTTAAATACATAACTCCTGGTAACTTGTCCAAATTTTAGGCAGTGGTACATGGAGTAGCTTTAGGTTTAGTTATAGCTTCGCTAGCCACAACTAACACTGGCAGCATCTAGCTCTGCATTGAGCCTGCTTTGTTAGAAAAAGCATGGCAACTCAGCACCCACAGGCGAGGCGTGCAGAATTTTTCTTCCATACTGGACATGAAACGGTCGCGAAGCATAGCCCGCTTCCTTTTGCCAGCCATGGGTCCGACTACAAACACTGGCAGCAGCGCGGAGGTCTACCAATAGTTTCGGCACCCATAATCTATTTTCTCCGCTCGCATATTTCACAGGAGAACAATGCGCACACACACTGTAGATGGCCATAGCTGCATCATATCAACACAGAAGCACAAATATATTCAATGGTCAACTTATCTGTGTCTACTGTTGTTGTTGATTACTCCATGTGTGCTGATGCAAGTTTTAAATGCAACACATTTTAAGATGATGATATTATCTGGTTTTGAATGATCACTTTCCTTTTGAAAATTGGGTTTGTTGTTGAATTGCCACAAAAATAAACAATGATATATTTATTTATAGGCTATTCAAGTAATTTGCTATGTTATTATTGAGAGAGACAGAGCTGTATGCTATTACAGTATACCTTACGCAAGTTGCAGTAAATGAGCTAAAACATGCTACACCAAGTATGGTCCCTTTTAACCAAGTGTATTTTAGCTAATTTTAAACATGTGCAAGACGTTTTGTAAGTAGATTGTATATGTTTGGTAGTATGTGTTATATACTATTCTTCCCTTTGAAGGTGGTGATATGCTGGTTCCTGTAGAGTATAAGGGAGTGAGCTAATGGGTCAGGGTACCAAAGACAGAGGATTTCTACAATTACTCATGCCTTCAGGGGTTTCACTGTTGTGTATGTTTAACTTGAAATCATGTTATGTTATGACCCTTAGTGAAGTTATATTTTCTGTTTTAGTGCTGGCAAAATTTAATTTGCCAAGTTTTACTTCCTTGATCCTGAAAGATTCTGCAGGAGTGGAAGTGGATTCAGACATTTGATGAAGTCATCTGAGGTGTCTTTCAAGGCCTTCACTTAAGAGTGCAATGGTAAGAAATTTCAGCTTGTATTTCTCTCAAAATGAATTGTTTAATGTAATAATTTATAGCTAACGTAGCTCTGTTATTAATCTTGTAAACTGAATTTTGCAACACAAGGCTGTGGGTGTGTTCTTAGACAACAGTGTTGAGGAGTCTTCTTCTGAGGGCTCATCTTTATCAGAGTGGTCACCATCACATGGATCCAAAGGGTCATCATCGGGTTCAGACTCAACAATAATACTTGAATCTACCAAAGCTTGGAAAAAACAGCTGATTGAAGGACCCACTGACAGCAACATTGCAAGAAATGTAAGTTATCTTTAAACTAGGGTCTGATATGTTTTAACTGAAGCTGCCGATAGCCGATATTTTGTGCCAATATTCAATGTTTAAATTTGAAAATTGCAAAAAAACAAACAAAACAAGAATACATCTCATGATGAAATGATCAAATGGAACGTTCTCCACGAAAGGGGCAGTCAGCCAGTCAGAATCAGAATCAGAATCAAGTTTATTGCCAAGTAAGTTTTCACAGTACAAGGAATTTGCTTTGGCATGGAGGTGCATACAATAACATAAAAATAATAAAATAAAATAAAATAAAAATAATAATAATACAATTAAAAATGTAATAAAAAATATAATAAGAAATAAGAAATAAAAATATGTACAAATATATATGTGCAATATAACAATATAACTGTTTTTTGTTTTTTTTTTCCAAGTGAATGAAATGTACAGTTTGTACAGGTATGTGCAAAATGTTTTCCAAGAATGTGCAAAGGTATGGGGGGGGGGATAAGGGACTGTGTCAGTGGGGGTCCCGGGCCTTGTTGATGAGGCCAGCTGCAGACGGGAAGAAACTGTTCTTGTGGCATGAGGTTTTGGTCCTGATGGACCGCAGCCTCCTACCAGAGGGGAGTGTTTCAAATAGTTTGTGTCCAGGGTGAGAGGGGTCGGCCACAATCTTTCTTGCTCGCCTCAGGGTCCTGGAGGCGTACAGGTCCTGGAGGGAAGGCAGATTGCAGCCAATCACCTTCTCAGCAGAGCGAATGATACGCTGCAGTCTGCCCTTGTCCTTGGCAGTGGCAGCAGCGTACCAGATGGTGATGGAGGAGGTGAGGATGGACTCAATGATGGAGGTGTAGAAGTGCACCATCATCGTCTTCGGCAGGTTGAACTTCCTCAGCTGCCGCAGGAAGTACATCCTCTGCTGCGCTTTTTTGGTGAGGGAGCTGATGTTCAGCTCCCACTTGAGGTCCTGGGTGATGATGGAGCCCAGGAAGCGGAAGGACTCCACAGTGTCGACTGGGGAGTCTCTCAGGGTGATGGGGGTGAGTGGGGCTGGGTTCTTCCTGTAGTCCACAACCATCTCCACTGTCTTCACAGCGTTGAGCTCCAGGTTGTTCAGTGCGCACCAGGACACCAGGCGGTCGATCTCCTGCCTGTAGGCTGACTCATCCCCACCAGAGATGAGCCCAATGAGGGTGGTGTCGTCCGCGAACTTCAGGAGCTTGACAGACTGGTGACTAGAGGTGCAGCTGTTGGTGTACAGGGAGAAGAGTAGAGGGGAAAGAACGCAGCCTTGGGGGGAACCGGTGCTGATGGTCCGGGAGTCAGAGACATGTTTTCCCAGCTTCACGTGCTGCTTTCTGTCCGACAGAAAGTCTGTGATCCACCTGCAGGTGGAGTCAGGCACACTCAGCTGGGAGAGCTTGTCCTGTAGCAGAGCCGGGATGATCGTGTTAAAGGCAGAGCTGAAGTCCACAAACAGGATCCTGGCGTAGGTTCCTGAGGAGTCCAGGTGCTGGAGGATGAAGTGGAGGGCCATGTTTATTGCGTCGTCTACAGACCTGTTGGCTCTGTAGGCGAACTGCAGGGGGTCCAGGATGGGGTCAGTGAAGTTTTTGAGGTGTGACAGCACAAGGCGTTCAAAAGACTTCATCACCACAGAGGTCAGGGCGACGGGTCTGTAGTCATTAAGTCCTTGGTCCTTGGCCAACATTCTTCAAACCAAGGATCATCGCAGATTGCAAAACTCTACCTCAAAGTGCGCATGTGGATGAGCTACTTTTGTCTGCACAACAGGAGTCTGATGATGGTGGTAAGTGTAAATCGGAGACTGTAGATTTCACATGCCTTTAGGGCATTCACTGTATTCCCTGTGAAGTCAACACAACGTATCATTGGACCATACCAGTGTTTTTTCATGTTTTGGCCCCTTTACTACAAATCACATATACTTAACATCACTGCTGACCATTTTCCAAATCACACTGTGGGTTTTTAGATTGATGATTGATGATAGATTGATCATTTTTCCTACCTTACAGGCAGCCATTGGTTTCGATTCATTTCAGTACGGTATGAAAATCAACTTCCAGAGACTTGAAACTTGCATAGCGGAAGTTTGACAAGGTAAAATGTTACTAATGTTAAGACTAAATATTCACTGTAATGGATTACCTATCTCAAGCAAGTGTTAAGTCTCTGGAAGTTGATTTTCATTCTGTACTGAAATGAATGAAAACCGGTGGCTGCCTTGAAGGTAGGAAAAATTATCAATCAATCTAAAAACCCACAGTGTGATTTGGAAAATGGCCGGAAGTTATGTAAAGTATATGTGAAAAAATGACAAAAACACTGGTATGGTCTTTTAAGTGAAAGTAATTGCTATGGTGTTAATTCTCATTCTGTAGTATGGGACTGTGAGGTGGCTGCCATCCTTTTGCTTCTTCACCTGTTACCTCCAACATCCAAGGGCAAGAAGTCTTCAAAGATTAGTGCATCGGATGCTGCTGACCGCCTGATTAAGTTCATGAAGGTATGCTCTTAGAATTTTATTGGATTAAAGTATATCTCACTTTAGACGTCAACCGATATGTGGTTTTCAAGGGCCGATACCGATTTTGAGATTGGGGCCGACGTGATGCAGATATATTTTTATTTTTTCTCCAGACAGGCTTGGTGTTTCAACACAGGAGCAGCTTTGTCGTCATTAAAATAAATTGTGTACATGAAAACAAAAAGTAATTGTGCACTTGGAGTTAAACATAATATTATAATATATATATATATATATATATCATAATATTTTCTCATAATTCTAGGCAGCAGTACTGGCACTCAACACCAAATCCAAATTTTATTCGATGTGATTCATTCGCTCTCTTTCTCTCTCTCTCTCAGGTGGGGAGAAGCATGGTGACCTTCCTCAAGGAAACTGGCCCTGTTCAGCCCTTTCTCCTGTGTGTCGGAGAAAGGAACAACAGCATCCAGAATTTCTATGTCATCCTGGACCAAAAGGTCATTCCCTGTATGATGCAGACCGGAGTTGCTGCCTTTGACGAGCTCTTCAAGGCACATTTTGCTTTTGCTGTGTCCTATGATGAGGCATTCTGCAACTTCTACATATTCATCCAGACCACTGTGTATGGCATGATGTTGGCAGTGTGAAGGAGAGTCCTCGGGTCAAGGAAATCAGGGCAAGAATTCTTCACAGTGCAGTTTGAAGAGGAACACATCTTGAACTGGAAATATGTTCACATGTTACATTTGCAAGGTACACCACACAAGTTGTTCAGTGTTATTTAGACATTTGAAGTTTCAGCATGGTTTGTACTCAGGAAGGTCTCTGCGTTTGAACTGTGGAGCGCCTGGATGTTCATTTGCTTTTTGCACATACTCTGGTTACAAGCGGCACACTCTCGAGCACATGGAGACTGTGTTGAGCCTGTAGCTAATGTTGGAGCTTCTGTTTCACAGCCAGTAAATGTGGATCCTCCCGTGACTCTCACTACACACATTCCAATTGAAAAAAGGCAAATACTAGACATATGCAACTCTGTTATTGCTCAAGTGCAAGCCTCAGGAGTTCCTGAAAGTACTGTGCAATGTTTAGTTGGTTCTATGGAGGAACTGGTTAATGACATCCATGCTCATGCAAAAGAAGCTGTTGTGGAATGTTTGTCATCTGATGCATCTAGAGAAACCTTAGAGAAAGTTGAGGATTGTTTTGATCAGCTTGAAAATCCATCCATTCCAAATGGAAAATAGTTGAACCTGTAGAGCATATTCTTGGTGTGCGTTTTGATATACGCAGAGATATAACAACAGGCGCATATAGGCAAGTTCCTGTCAATGATACGTTCATGTATGTACCCATTATGGGGCCTCTTGCATCTAAATTATGTTTAGGAACAGTGAACTCTGTAACAGTTTCCAAAAAGCAAAACCACACCAGGAGGGTTTTTATAGAGATATAAATGATGGCTTCTACGTCAGGAATCACAGCTTATTCTCACAACAAGAACATGCCCTTCATATCCAGCTCTACTACGATGATTTTGAAACTGCTAATCCATTAGGCTCAAAAAAGGGAGTGCACAGACTTGGCTGTATTTATTTTATTTTGAGAAATTTGCCACCAAAGCTTAATTCTGTGTTGATGAACATTCATCTTGTAGCCCTCTTTCACTCAGAAGACTTAAAGAAGTATGGATTTGGTCCCATTCTAAAGCCACTTGTTGATGATCTAAAGATTTTAGAGACAGAAGTAATGCAGGTGCCCTTTTCAGCCACACCTGTGAAGGGTTCAGTTTTTCAGGTTACTGGTGACAACTTGGCCATACATGGCCTTTTTGGTTTTGTTGAATCATTTAGTGCAAATTATTGTTGTCGATTTTGTTTAACTGATAAGAGAGTTGCAATGAGTTTTTAGTGAAGATCATCCAGGTTTAACTCTACATTCAAAAGATCTTCATTCAGAACACTGTGGTGCCATTCAACAAAATCCTGCTTTGGCCTCAACATTTGTCAAAAGAACCTGTCTGCTCAATTCCCTCCAGCTGTTCCATACTTCAGACAACTACGCAGTAGATATAATGCACGATTTGCTGGAAGGAGTGGTGCAGTATGAGTTAAAGCTTGTGTTTCAGTACTCCATAAGAACATAAAAACTCTATATCCTTGAGTTCATTGTCAGAGTGAATTATGAGCTTTAATTATGGATAAACACAGAGAAAAAACAGGCGAAGTGGGCTAAAACTTTATGACAGTAGCAAAGATCTTGGCCTTTAAAGCCTATTTCACTTCTGTGATGATGATTTATTAAAACTAGGTCACCCATGTAGTAGAAATGTGCAATTATTTTTGAAATTGGAGCCCTATGACCAGAGAAAACTGAGAAAACGGCTGTAGATTCCCCATATCGCTCTTAAGGGGGAATTCTACAACAACCGGAATGCATTGCACGCGTCACTGACTCTGACGGTGTGTTCACGGTCAGTGTAGCACCAAAGACAAAGTTAGCAGAGACAAAGCAGCATTATATCTCTCTTTACTGAGGCTTATCTTCATTTACACCAAACGTTTTTCATCATCGAGTCTGGATAAATCGCACCCGTTTTCAAAGGATCATAAAACAAACCAGCGCACTGGAGTCAGTTAACACAGTCGCTGTTCGCTGTTGTTTTGTATTCAGAGTTGGCAAAGTCCAATATAATATTCTGTCAGAAAACAAAGTCAGGTTCACCAAAGCACCGTGAAGTTTGTTGCAGCGCAGTTTTCTGTCTGTCCCCCTGACGATCATCACCGGGCGTTCACAGGTGTTCAGCCTCCACCGGCTGCAGGTGCGTCTCTCTCGGCTGGCGCTGTTACAGCTCCCGTAGTCGCCCTCTCCTCCACACTTTGTTTTGTCTGATTCCACAGCGCTATATTCGGCCTCATAAGTTGTAATAGTGGCGCCACATCTCTGCTCCGACATTATATTGTAAAGCTAGTTGTTTTTTGTGTTAGATTCAGCTCTTCTGGATGAATCACGGATTGAATCAATGAAACTTTTGATATGTCTTGTAATGTACCCACAACTTCCTTGGTCAAAAGCTATGGCACGGAGTATCAGGTATGTATGTTCTGGTGTTGAAAATGAGATGCCTTTGTTCAACAGGATTGTCAGTATAATTGTTAGAGATGACAATGCTTATCTTCTAACTTGTAAAGTCTCAACAATGTATTTTGATGATCACTTAAATGCATTTAGTATTGAGGAGGAACCAGATGTCTTCACACTGATCTGTGTAGATGACCTGGTGTACTACAGACCTTATATGCAATTTTCATATGACACTGATGACCAAATGTACATTGTCCCATACTGTAATTTTGTATGAGTGCATGCCGAACTGTTTTCAGTTCATGAATTATGTTTGTAGTGTACCTGCCTTTTAATGCACAATATTTTTGTGCAAGTTGTCTTGTATTTTTTGCAATTGATAGGTGTGTGGGGTAGGTGGTTCTGGTGGGTACAGTGGCTGGAGGGGGCATTGGTTATCCACAACATTCTACACCCTCAGAGTTAATTGAGTTACACCAGTTAGTGTTACTATATTGGAGTCAAGTGTAGTCTGGTAGTGTTGATTTTCTAACACTGGCACTAGTGTAGAGTACTATCAACACTACTCAGTGTTAGTCAGTGTTAATTGTCAACTCCATACAGTGTTGAAATAACTCTGAGTGAGTGAGTGTTAAAAAATTAACATTTTCAAAGGTGTTAATTTAATACGTAAAAGAGTGGACACATAAAGACACTTTTCTAGTGTTAAATTTAACACTCTCAGAGTTAATTTAACACTGGTGATTTTGCTGTGACCGCTATTTAACTTAATAGAGTTAAAGGGGAAATATCTAGCACAAATGTACCACAATATATTTGTTGGGGGGGGGCGGGATTACTAGGTTTGTTGATCAATACAAATGATTCAGTGATTACTTACAGGTGCTGAGATTACTGGCTTTAAAAACTCAATTGTTGATATTGTGTATAATGCCATGCCTATTAGCATAGTGTTTGTTTGTTTACCAGTGCAACGAATACTGTTAAACTGAAACACAAAAGTGTTTGTATTGGTTTTCTTAAAGTATTCAGAGCATGTTCATTTATAAGATATTAGTTATGGAACACTGTCCACAGTGACATTTTAGCTTGATATTCATTATATAAAATGCCATTTTTCATCAGTACAACTCATAATGAGACAACTTAAAGGCTGGTGTTAATATTTTCCATAATTACTGTGTAGCTTGATTTTGTTGGTGAGCTTAAGGTAATGGATGTTAGTGTTGCTGTCATTAATAAGTATTCTCAGAAAATATCATTAATGTCACATCTTCCACAAACATTCAATCTACTGTTACGACCCGGCTCGAGGGAAGCAACATAAAGGAGTCAAACCACGGTTTAAGTTACAAAATCATAATTAAGTTTATTGTAACAAACACATGAATGAATGAAACAAGGAAAAAGATAGTGGTGGCTGGAGACCCTGCTGCTGCAGTGTCAGCTGCAAAGACAAAGAGAGAGAGAGTGAGGGGGAGGTGGATTCTTTAAAGAGGTTCCAGCAGGTGCCAGCAATTGGTAGGTAATGCTGGAGGCGGTCCAAGGCATCTGCAACACAGCACAGGTTACCAGGTAGAGACAGTGGACATAACACTACTTTGTCTCTACAACTCTGCAGAAATGATAGTTATGTAACTGTAGTTCTATGTTCACAGGCGGAGCCCTCTAACGGGGCTCTGTTGGCTTAGCCATTCGTCTAGTCATTTCGGTGCACTGAAATTTGCATGCACGTGCTCAGCCGATCAGGATGAGCCTATACAACCCTATGGGGCATCGCTCGACAAATAGCCCTTAAACTGCATCCACTGAAGTCTTCAGCGACTCGTGGAGCGGCAGGGTTGACTCGTTAGAGGGCTCTACCTGTGATAATAGATCTAGAGTTACAATACGTAACTATCGTTCAAACTTCTAACAGGCTCTATTGGCGTATGGGGCGAAGCTTGATTATTGCCGTAACACCAGCATGAACAACATGCTGTGCCATAGCCTGAATTGACTATCGTGATATGGTCCTGATCCTGATTGGCTGAGCACATGCATGTAAATTTCAATGCGCTGAGGTGACTAGATGAGTGGCTAAGCCCCGTTCGAGGGCGAAGCCTGTGTGAAATAGAACTACAATAGTACATAAATCTGACTCATACAAAACATCCAGTTATCTTTGTGTGAGACTACTGCTTGAAAATAAATTAAAAAAAACACACAGCTTAGTATGTATGTTAGTACAGAAACATTTTATTTTCACCATTGATATAGTCCTCTTATCTCAACCCCTCTGTATTGTTCCCATCCTCTTACCACATCTGTTCTCACCCCCTCCAATCATTTGCTCTCACCTAATATCCCTCTTTATGCCTGCAAAACTGCTGCCATCAGACTTGACAGTGAACCACTGCAGACATCCTTCCATCAGATTAAAATGGAATTATCATCAGAGCCGTAACCATCATACGCTTATACTGGCCAATAATCTCTGTCGTTCACGTTGCCAAACGACAGGTACCTGGTGTGCTCAGCTTCTCCACGTTATCAAATCAGCCCAACCCAACCCAACCCAGTCTAATCAGACCTAAAAGCCCTGATTAATGGAATGTGTATGCATAAAAAAAGAATAAAAAAAAAAAATGAATCAATTTTATGTTATGGACTATGATGTTGAATGACTTGTATGCATTGAATGGAATGGTTATGGTTATGACAGAGATCTATCTCTATGATGACAGTAGCAAAGGCTGTCTAATTTACAGAGAGGCAGATTCTGTAAAGCCTAAAGCAAATGATCTGGCGCGCCAGTGGATGATTTAACCAGACACTGTTGGCACAGGGGTGGAACTGTCACTGTTGAGATGCAGGATAAGAGTCGTCCTTGTTAAAAGAATGCCGGTTTGAGAGAAATAGTTCTGCAGTGTCACGCACAAAAAAAGACAGAGTGAGAGATGGGGAAAAGTGTGTGTGACATGGAGAGAAACCTGTGAGAGGTGAAAGCAGGCTGACAGAAGGTGAGAAAATAGAGGTGTCATTTGTCATACTTGAAGAATGAAATAGAAATAGTAACTCACACTCTATCTTAACCTGCAATGGAAACACTGTACTGCTAACAAGTATAATCTAATTCGCATGATATAGTACCTCAGTGTAAACTCACTTCAAAGTCAAAAGGTTCACACTTGTGCCTAGAGGTGATGTAATGGTTAAGATCCCTGCTGACCTCGGATTGAATCCCACCTGGACCTCCTCACCTGAGGCTCCTGTCAGCTTTCCTACTGACTCAATAAATAAAATCCTACTATTGTGGCTGGACTATCCATACTGCCCACTGTTACATAGATAGAGCTGGCAAATGGAGAGTTCCAGCCAGGATCAGGGCAAGTGCTGATCTGCCAGTGGTCAGTGATTATCGGTTATATAAGTGTAGAGAGAGCAGAAAGAGTTCATTTAGCATCTGTATTTAGCGTGTTAATTTATTTATGTAATTATCTGATCCATGTCTTCCTTCTCCCACACACTTGTAACCATTTCACTAGGAATGCAAAAGCCCTGAAGCGAAAAAGGAGAGAGAGCTGAGATTTGAAAGTAAGCAAGAAGATCAAAAGCTTTCTTTAAGCCTACACAGTGCATCAAAAAGATGCATTGTGGAGGTTAAGATGAAGAAACACCATCTCACAGGACTAAAAATAGCCCACATCTGTGTCCCACAGGTTTCAATCATTGTCAGTGCTTGAACTTTTCAATGTTTACCACAAAGAGTATCTGCTTTAGGCCACCTGACTATGTTTTTAACCTCTACTTAAGCTGGTCATCCCAATGAGATGGAGAATCTCTTTTTCAAGGGAGACATGGCCGAGAGAGGACCATCAGGGCAACGTTTTGGACAATGAATATACAACTTAGTGCAAAAGCAAAATCCACTCAAAGGTAAAAGTTAAGGTGAAATAAGTACAATGTCATAAAGCACCTAAAACGCAGTAGTAGATATAAGAGCATTAATAATAATACTAAAAATACTAATTATGGCTCACCATTGTTACAGTCTATCAATCTTTCTCTGATCGGAGAAATTGATTGTAAAAATGTAAACCCCAACAATGCAATGATAATAAACAAATATAGACCTATGGGGCTCTATTTTCATGAATAATAAATATATAAATCACAATAATAAAAAATAATAAATCACAGTCAACAGCGCATGGCACAGGTACACAGGGTGTGGTGTGTTTGGTATTTTTGTGGTCAGAGGCACACCTTTGGTGTAGCTGGAAACTGGGTGGGATTAGAAGGAAAACATTATCAGTAGGTGTGGTAGGGACTGGCGTCATCATGACCAAACAAATCACCCCTTTTCCTTCCTTTTAAATGCAGTGCGCTCTGTGCCATGGTGCGGATCCGCCACAAAAGCTTCTCCCAAGAGGAAACCCATGTCCTTGTGCAGGAGGTGCAGAATCGCCATGAGCGAATATACGGCACTGTAAAGTAAATTCGCTTGGGAGGAGATAACACATTTGGTTACCACATTGCTCTGGTCCAAGGAGAACCGTTGCCCAGTGTAGGAAACGGCAAAGAGCAAAACAGAAGTTGGCAGCAAATTGCAAGGACAGTCTGGCTATGGGAGGGCATCCACCAGCCAGTCCCTGACATCTATAGAGGATGCGGTTGCCTCCACAATCCACACTCGATGCGTCATGGCACATACTGACAATCATTCACACCACAGCCACATGTGTATGTAGTTAGAATGAATGAAAAATGTTGCATCTAATTTTTTGCTGCTTGAGAGGAGTCTATTTGGCCAACATACTGTATAATCCACCATAAAAGGTTGGTAAGCTTTTTAATAGGATCTGCTCATATGTGCAACGCTTGGCAAAGCCACGACAATAGCATAGAATATGACTGTGTGCCTTTGACCTGGTCTGAGCAGGTGGGCGGTACAAGCGTTAATCCTGGTGATCCTTCACACCAAAATTGCACTGCTTGTTACTGACACACCCCATACTGCGCCTCTCCTCCCACTTCAGCAAGTTCACAGCGAGTCACCAAAATACCAAACGGGCACAGGTGAGAAAAAAACCTGTGCACCTGATGAAAACCACTTCACCAGCACAAAGCCCCACCATGCGCCATCATGAGGACAGAGCCTGTGGAGTCACTGCAGAGCAGAGAGCACCAATCATAGCTGCTCAGAGTGATCAGCTAATGTAGAGGGGGAGAGGTAACCTTTCAGAGGACTCCGCTCTGATTTATCCCACTGATGGATGCTGCTAGATGAGAAACCATATACTGTACTAAATCTGCTCTCAACATCTGACAATGATCAACTGACCTGTGCTTCCTCTGCCTGCTCCCATTTGGTTACCCTCACACATTTTTCTCATTTTTACCCCCACCTCCGCACTTCTTTTTTCTCCACCCTTTCTTCCTCTCCTAATCTCCCTTTTTCTCTCTCTGCCTTCCTGTTTCTCTGCGACTAAGAAATATGTATTTCTAAAAAATGGATGTCAGTGAGAGGGATGGCTGGATTTAATACAGATTCATTATTTTGATTGATGCTGCAAGAATCTGCCACTCACTGCGGACATAAGAGGATTCAGCTACATGCTTTATGGTTTATAAAAACCTCAAAGGAAAGTTTAAGTCCCTTTATAGATCTCCCTGGCGCTTTCTCTTGTCTTTCAACTTGATCCTGACAAATGGACTAGAATAGTTTTGCCTGCAAATAAAGTTAGTAGGAAAGCTTTCCGGAATATTTTCTTCCTTTTTTATTGGCTGTGTTGTACTCCAAGGTATGATCGATAGGATCAATATTGCAATGGGGATGTATTTGGGTCTGTAATCTCCCAGATGGAGAAGCGTGAGTGGAATATCAGACTGATGTAAGCAGAGTTCAGGTAACTATTGATGAGAGATTATAGGAATGTTTTGTGCTTGAGTGAGGGTATAGCTATGAGCTAATCAAGCTGTCATGGCGAGAGACACATGGTTGCAATAAACATATCCTCAGAGAAAGAGAAATACTGCAATCAAAACAAGGATTGAATTTGTCAGCTTTGTTTTCTCAAAAGTACAGCAGTTTACTTTTATAAATCCTAACAATTTTACCTGCGGTGATGGTTTATATGCAGAGAATTTAATAACAACATATCCTATTTGCTTTGGTAAGGGTCTCTGAGCATTGCCGTTCTATTCCAAAAACAATCCAGAATTAATGAAATGGCTTACTGTGGGTATTATGCATATTGTTCAGGGGCAGAACCACAGAGTGAGGGTAGTTTTTCACTTGGGAACCATAATAGCGTAACCCTTAGGGCTGACAGTGAGTCATAACACTTCCTGAATTACATATCATCAGCAGGATATTCCAGACAAATCTCTCTCTTTCCACCTGAAAATGACACAGGAACTCAGGAAGAGCACCCTTCATTGTTCACAAAATCATTTCTCATTTGCGATCCATTTTTTTTCTCCAGCTGTTCAATTTGCTGGTACAAATTCAGAATCAGAGTGCATGGAGGCTGGTTAGAAGCACAGATTGTACTTCAGTTGGAAACATTACTATTTCCTCTTACTGGGGGAAAATGTACTTACCCATTTGATTGCAAATTCCACTTTTCATGAGACAGGCAAAAGAATGTATGCAAATCCCTGTAGGAAATGCCTAATACCATACGTGTTGTTGTTGCTGTTGTTGTTAAATTAGATTATGATCAAATAATATAAATAAAACATGAAACAATTGGACAAAAAGCTAATTCATGCTGATGAGTTTCTGTGTTAGGACAAACTCCTGCATATTAACTTTTAACGCTTCTTCTCCTGTTTCTTTACAAAGGTCATGCTAGTTTCATTGTCACCAAGATTCAGACCACGCCGATCCTCTTTCAAGCCTCAAAATTAATTGGATTCTCATCATAACACGCTTCCTGTGGGGTTTCACATCATATATCCCTGCACACATAAAGTAATTGAGTCATGAAGGAGCTTAAGGCATGGTGCCAGGAGTGAGGGATGATTTTACTTTTGTACGGACCATGTGCATGCCTGCACACACACACACACACACACACACACACACAAACACACATACAAATAAGAGCCTTGATCATATATATAAATAAGAACCCCCACCAACACTCCACTATCCACAGCCTTCCAGTACTGTGCCTGATCCCCACACACACACACACCCACACACACACATAGTGCTGTGAATGTGAAGTAAATATGCCGTAGTGTTATGTGGTGCTATTTAATAGAAGCAAAAAGGGCTATTGCCATTGTGGAGACACTACCGCCAGTGGCAAAGTGATGTCCTCTACATCCAACAAGTAGAGAACACAGCAGTTACAACTCTGCTTTCTCTGCCTGAATATACTCGTGACAGTGAGCTCCGATAAATGATTCATGAGAATCTCATTTGTTCCATGTGGAATCTAGCCTAGTTATGGCAAAGGCACTTGTCGGAGCACTCTTTCTTGTATGTGCACAGTAGGCTCACAAATGATCACACATACAGATTATTATGATTATATTCTGCATACATAGTGGATTCATGCATTAGTGCGCATTCTTGTTTGCACTCAGTACTGATAGAGGAAGAAGGAGTGGAGGCTGGATGTCCTAGTGGTTAAAGAGATTGTCCTGTAACTGGAACACAGGTTTGATCCCTGCAAAAAAGTCATGTGTTTTGCTGGCAAGCGATGCTCTGGATAAAATAATCAGCTAAATGCCTAGTGTAATTTAATTTATTTACACAGTGATAAAACATATTAGTGAAGTGATAAAAAACAGTGATAAAATATGATGATAAAAAGCTGAGAAAGAAGAGATGCAATTACTAATTTGTGCAGATGAGGAAAAAAAAAAGCAGGAGTTTATAAAAACATCTCACTCCAATGTTATGCTCTTAATCTAAATATATTACGCACTTATATTTACATATTCTCTTCTTAAGAGCAAACAGCACATTGTGTGGCATCTTGGCAGGAGACAACGTGATTCCCATAGCTTTAAGCACGGCTGCAGGTGACTGTCTTCTGCTAAATCATATGACTGACTCCCCTCACATGGCCTAGAACACAAACACACACGCGCCCACACACACACACACACACACACACACGCACACACCTCCAATGTCACAAGAGCAGAGCAGGGTGCCCCAGGCACTAAAAGGGGGAGCTCAGGGCCCTCAATGAGCAACGGAGCGCAACGGACAGAGAGAGAGGAGAGACAGAGATACGGGGAGGGAAAGGGAAAGGGAGAGAGGGAAAAAAGAGACAGAGAGAGAGGATGGGAGAGAGAGACAGGACGGGGGGCAGCGCTCTGAGCCACAGTGCAGTCACAAGCAACGAGTGATGAGAAAGGACAAGGTCACAGATCATAGACAAGGGAGATGGGCAGTCATGTATGGCAACAGAACCCCCCCCCCCCCCCCCCCCCCCCCGCCCAATCCACGCACCCCCCGCCGCTTCACAGAAAGATATCTATACACATACATAACAGCATTGCATGTATACACACCTGTATACATGCTTATTCTCTTCTCCAGATATGCACAGAAAGTATAAACAGATACCCAAAAGACACAGTCAACCCCCGCACAATGCCTAAAACATAATAGCTTGATTTTTTTTTTTGTTTTGTTTTTGCTCAGGGAAGCAAACTTTTGTTGAACATGCTAATTTATGCATGTAAATATTCAAACTGTTTTAGCTTTTGTTAGCTTATCCCCTGATATGCCCTGCTCTTTTATGAACAAAAGAACAATTGCTCGAAGACTGCTGATTTCAGATCTGCTTTTCTTAACCTCGCCCCTGCCCCTGACCGTCAACAGCAATACACAAGGGCTGACCTGAGAACAGTGCCTAGAGGCAGTTTGTTAAGCTTGGTCCCTGGTGAGTGCTTTGCAGACGGGTGTTGCCCAGAGTTGAAGTCTATTAGTTTGAGTTTATTTACAGCCAAATGCCCAGAGACCCGCCTCTGTAATGTTGTTTGGGGGAAAATAAGAGCTGAAATTGAATGAAAAGCATCACACCACATGCATAATTCATGGCTATCATTATCAAACGCACACAGAAGCACAGATGAATGCACACATAAAAAGAACACACAAACACACACACACATGCACACAAACAAGCACAAATGCACACACACACAGGTCATTATGTGTGCTTATTATAAAGGCTGTTTCGGTCATTTATCCTTGTGCTGAACTCAGGCCAATTTTCCCAGCATGGGTCTTATTTAGTCATAATAACACAACCACATCACAGCAAGAGCTGACGACAGCTCAGACCATGCAAGCAAGGAAGAGACAGAACAATAAAAATGGATCTTTAGTAAATCTAAACTAGCATCACTGTAACAAATCTTTTCTACAAAGAGGTTGCTGATGCATTTACATGGATGATTTTGAAGACAGGATGTGTGTGTGCATGTATGAGGGCCAGAAAACTAGAGAGACAGTGAGGAAGACAAAATTAGGTCGAGAGACTCAGAGAAAGAGAGACAGACAGACAGACAGAGAGAGAGAGAGAGAGAGAGGTGAATTTTATTTTCGGTCTATAGTTCTGAGCATCAGTCTTCTCTTCTCCCTCTCTTAGGCCCTTCTGACCTTAAGCTCCCTTTGATGCACTTCTGCTGCCCTAAGTCGCTCATGGTCACTGCTCACACATACACACCCGCATACACACATAAGCCTGCACACACACAGACGCACAGACATAGACACATACTTTAGTTTAACACAAATTTACATGAATGTACACTCCCATTTCTGATACACAGACGTGCATATGCATGTGCAATCACACACACAGACACACATACAATAGATACAGTTTATGGCACGCACACACACATATGCACACATTTTTGGGTTGCCATTAGGAGTGCTTACTGATGCAGTACCCCGGTGGAGGGAAAATTCAGCAGGATTCTCCAGTGAATAGTGAGAGATTCTGGTCTCATTCAGCAGACAAATGAAGCGTGAGTAGTCTGAAGGGCACACACCCACACTTAGACACACTTACACACATACACACACTCACATTCACACTCATTCCTACACTCAGCGGATAGACACATATATTCACTCTCCTACACACAAGCACACACACACACACACACACACACACATGCCAGTGCTCAGTGCACTGTAACACCCAGTAAAGGAATAGAGCTGCAGAGCACTTCTTAATGGATATGAGGCAGCCGGCCGTGTTAGCCAGGGAAAGAGAGGAGAGGAGAGAAGACAAGACAAGAGCGGGGGTCTGACATGATCTAACACACACACACACACACACACACACACACACACACACACATACAAATAGATATACAGTACATGCATGTTCGTTCTTACAGTACACAAGCCCAGAGTAACATCCACCACCTGTGCACATTTTGAAGGCAAGCAGTAGTTGTTAAGTCTTTCAAACTCTACCAGAAGCCATTCATTGATTGATTGGCCCTATACTTCACATGCAGTACGAGCTGGAAAAATAACCGCTGAGAGAGAGAACGGAAGAGAAAACTCCAGAAAGGAGGAGGTATTAAAAAGAGATGAGAGATGAAAGTGAATGGAGACAGCTCTCTAATGCTTTTCCTACTTCCCTCCTGAGATCTGTGTGTATGTGTGTACTTTTGTGAGTGTGCAAAGAATATAGAAAGCCCTCTGAAAGATGAAGAGCATTGTTTGAGACGTGCTCTTGTTATGTTGTGTACTGTAGTCTTAGACTTCTCACACTTTCTGAAACTCCCACGGCTTTCAACCTAATTGTAGCCTGTGCATGAAGATGCTATGGCATGTGATGCAAGCAAAAACAAAGCAAATGCAGGATTGAGAATGATATATAATTGTTCAATTTATTTGCATTGTGTTTTTTTCTCATCTTATCAATGTCACAATTTTCAACAAAAGTGTGAAACATATTTATGCTGCCACATTGTAGCTGCCACTGTAATAAAGAAGGTGCTAATGTTGCTAGCAGGGATTTGAGACTGCATCAATGCATCAATTTTACATAATGTACTCCAGAATCATAGTCATAATGTTGATCTGCCGAGATATACAGTACTCTCATTTCTGTTGTTGTTGTTGTTTTTTTTAATGATATATAGGTGTCTGCAGAAACCATAAGACTGCTTTACAATAAATGTAATGGCAACCTGGCAACCATCATTTAACTCTGAGGAAAAACATGCATTTGCTGACAAACAGAGGGAAAAAAGTCTTTCCTCTTACTGGTAGATACTCAATGAATGGAGGTAGTTTTACCTGGCCTTAGATGTATCATTCATTCAGCCTGCGTTAACTGGGAGTTCAAACAGGCTTCTGCTGCAGGTAGCCTTGGTGTGCACTTCCAAACCAATCTGTAGACCTATAATAAAGCTGTCTCATCCTGCCTTGAACTCTTTGTGTGCATGTGTGTGAGGTGTGACTGTAGTCCCAGGTAAAAGCTCAATCAACTCATCTGCAGAGACACACACACACACAGAGAGAGAGAGAGAGAGAGAGAGAGAGAGAGAGAGAGAGAGAATCCCCTTCGGCTCCAACAAACCTTTATCCTTCGTGCTTTATCCTCAAATACAGCCTTCTCAAAGTTCAAACACCTGGCAGTGATTCTTACATTCTGATTTACTCCTCCTCCTTATTTCCCTCTTGGTCTCTTCTTCCCTGCCTCCCTTGGTGTCTTTCTTCTTTCCTTCCTTTCCTTCTTTCCTTCCTTCCTCTCCTGACCACCTTTTCCTTCCATTCATTTTTCCTCTCTCATTTCTGCTTACTGTTGCTGCCTTAATCCTTCCTTCCTATCTTTATTCAGATGTTCTATCATTAGTGTATTTGTCTGTTTGTTACTTTAATCCCCTCCTTTCGTCCTGCCCTTTATCCATTCTTCAATTTTCCTCCTTTCTCCCATCCTTCTTTCTTTCATTTCAGGGAACCCAATTTTATTACATCAACTCCTGACTTCAGTCTAAATCCCAGACGCCCAACCTTCTTTCCCACTCTCCTTTATCCATCCCTTTTTATTCCTTCCCCTTCTTTTTTCCTCCAAAGTTAGCAGCTGCTAATCAAGATGAAGCAGTTTGAGTGGGAGACCAGGGCACACGCACGCACACATATAAACACACACAAACACACGTTCACACACACCCACACACTCACACACAGACATATACATGCATGCATGCGCCCACACACACACATGCACACACAAACACAAACACAACATGAAGGAGAGAGAGTAGGAGCCCAAGGGTTGCCTGGAGCTGTTTCCCAATCAGTGCCACTGGGGAGAACAAGAGAGACCTTCAATGTCTACAGTGGGAACTCTGAGTGGGCTTCAGAGGAACGCTACCACACGCTCACACACACACACACACACACACACACACACACACACACACACACAGACGTACCTCAACCTCTACAAATAGACTCTTCTTCTGAAGAACACATTTAAACCAGCATGACATCTGAGGGCGTCTGTGATCAAACAGGCGACAGTCTGATGTGACTCATGCACATTCATACACATGGGAAGGCCTCTCAATCCCTCTTTCAAATATACAGATTTGTGTCACACACAGTGCAATGAAGCTTTGAGCAGAAACAAGATTATTTTTTTCAAATGTATTGCAAGATGTGTGTGTATAGGTTTGTATCTGAGTGTGTGCATGTGTGCATCTGTGTGAAAGATAGAGAGATAGTGTAGTGAGAATCACTTTTTGGCGAGCACAACAAATATCCAGAGATTGGCCTTGGTTTCATCGGTTAAGAGAAATATCAACAACTAAGATAGTATACAATAGTGTGTCAGTTTCCAAAGGCATACTGACACACATGTTCCAGGTACAGCACTTCAGCACCTCACAGATTGTGCATGGACACAATGCAGAGTATAAGTGTATATCACTCTACAAACGAGGGAATAGTGCAAGACACTAGATTATATACAGTATATTCAGCATTTAGTCATTATGTGCATTCAAGCAGCTTGGAATGCGGTATTGTTGCAGCTGTAGAGGCAGATGGTGAATGTCCAGAAGTGTACTGGAGCATTGCACATGAGGTAGTTATACTGAGTAGGATGACATGAAAAAAAAAAGTCATGAGCATTAAGAAGCATGGACATAATCCCTGTGGTTAAAGTGGTGTAGTGTACACACACACTTTTGCAGACTGTGTAAACAATAGCAGGTAATAAACAGGACAGATAGAATAGATAGATAGACAGAACAGAACAGTAACAGTAGTAGTATTGCAGTTGATTCTAATGCAATTCTGTTATGCATTGCAGGAGCTGATGAGTACTCAGAGATTGTGTGGGTGTAGGGAGGTTGGCACATGAAAGTGGCTGGTTCAGTAGGGTGACAACAAGACGAACAGCCTAATACTGTGACCTGAATCAAAACTCATCACTATGCATGGCAGACTAGTGGTAAAAGAGACTGTCCCAACTGGAAAGGTAGACAATGTCAATTGATGTTGTCAATTGATTTCATTTGTAAGGTTAGCTGGATTTTTGTAGCAAGTTTCATATCATGATTTATGTGGTGTCGGTGTGTGAGGTGTCGGAATCTAGCGCCTTTCAAAGTTTGAAATTTTGACCTTTAATTATAGCGGCCTCATCAGGCCAATCAGTGTAATTTTTCAAATGCCAGAACGCAGTGCCAAAATGCATCATCCCTCCAAGTTCTGTCAAAATCAGACCAGTCTGAGAATCGACAGACGGATGAACAGACGGACATAGCCTGATCCATAGTTCCCGCTCCAATGGTGAGGACAATCAGAGGAGACATTTTAACCTTCTGCGTGCTATAAAATGTTGACAAAGTGTTGAAAATGTGTTGGTGGTGTGCTGATGTGAAGGATCCTTCTGAGCAATTTTACATTGATTAGCTATTTTTTTTAATTTAATTTTATATTTGCCATTGTTTATGCATGGTTTAAATATGTAATAATGTATTTACTGCTTGGTCTAAAACTTGGCTATACATAACCAAAACATCCTGGGCTATATGAGAGCTATAAAAAAGCATGACGTCTGCAGTGGGATTGATGGTTGTATTCTTCTAGTGACTCTGGATGCACTAGTTTTTTAGGTGCTCAGGTGAAGGGGTGGGTGGGGGGTAGACATAGTTGGAGTGAGTAAAACTTATCTTGACTTCAAAAAACTCCACATCAACACTAAAGTGCTGTGGTAGCACAGTGTTGTAACTAAGAGATTCACAGAACAAAATATTTAATTCATGCGTTGAGCTACTACAGTCAGAAAATCACTGAGCTACTTCCTGGTATGTGGATGTTCAGCGCACCAGCCTCGAGGTGGTTGATGCTTGTTTGACTTCAACCATACAGCCTGGTGTTCAAGCGCACACTCTATTTCACTCATTCAGGCTCTCGGGCTCTGCGCAGCGTAAACAGTGCATACCGTAATTCCACTAAGGAGTGTGCATTGCAAAAAGCGTTAGACATGAACGCATAAATGAACAAACACGCAGAGCTTGGCTCTTACAGAGGTGCTCCTCCCGTGCACCTAATAACATAACCCTCTAAATCAACATGCTATATCTCTGTCCTCCAAAATACACCCATGAATGAGCCTTTTTCTCTGTGGATCTTGCTATCTCACTACATTCATTCATTTCAATTTTGTGAAAAGGGAAGAATATTGAAAAACAAACCGAGATGGGAAGGAGAAGAAAAAAAGAAAGACTCCACTTCAGTTGGGATTTGAGGACAGATTTGAAGTCTTAGCCTGTGGAAATCCTGCTGTAAAATTATGCTAATCTCTCTCAGAGAACACAGAGAGGCTTGATCCAAAAAATGCATTTCTGTATTTCTTTTCTTTTTAGGGGAGAGGAAAAAGGAGACAGCAAGAGAGAGATTTAAATGTAGAGGGATGTTTCGCTGAAATTGAAATAATAGCGTCTCAAAAGGCAAAAGCACACAAACGGATGAACTCAGAGTTGAGGAGGAGACAGCCCCAACTCCTGATTATGGATTTTTGAGATGGGATGATGTTCTGTAAAGTCACAAAGTTCTGTTGGAAAGGCTTTGAAGCTGTTTTCTGTCAAGGCAGAAATGTTCACAGCACCATTCCTCTCTAAGCTTCAATTGATTTTGCTGCTTGGAGAGATTTCAGACAGATCTGTAAAGTGTGTAGGCGTCCATGTCACAATATAGACTGATGCCATGTTGGAGGACTTGTACGTTGTGCTACGTTTGCTACTTGCTCTTATTGAAGTATTGAAGAAAAGCCAAGCACAAATGTCAAGAGACCAGAATGTGATTCCAAATGACAACAGGCTTTTCAAATATCATTTCATATATCTCTTTATTCAATAACTCTTCTTTCTGTTCTCATAACTATATTACTTTCCATTGCACAACACCGTTCCCCCATCTTTCTCCCTACAGAGTGATCTGCTCATAACCATTCTAACGGCTGTTATTGTTAATATTAACAACACAAAAGTACATGATGCCTCCCTGCCTTTTACGATAAAGGCTATCATTGTTATTGCGCCCACTTGCGACCTCAATTAAATTTAGAGGCCGTTTTGTCCTGGCTTTAAAGAGCCTCTGACTTCCTCCAGGGGCTTAATCCCATAAACCACTATGACCCACTGACATCATAACTTTAAGCCGCCAGGCAAGGCGATCTCAGACTATCTCCAGAGGAGGGCGGAATGGCTGCAGGTCTCTTTGAATTTCTGCGTATGTGTTTGTGTGAGTTGTGAGAAGCTATCATCGCGTGGCATTGAGGTGTTATAATGGCATATTATGATTGCAGTTGTTTTTTCCCTGTCAGGCAACCGAGATGAGATTTAGATTCAGTGCTCGCTCCCATAAGGTGTTTATCAGTGGATAAAAGCATGAGAATCTCTAAGCACTGTTGATCACTGTAAGCCTTGCCATTGTTCTGGTATGAGCAGGGGGAGCAGCCTTATGTTGCTGCTATTTTTCTCAGTGTTCAAAAGCTTGTCTCTTAACAAGTTTGACAGGGAGGGAATAAACTTTGTTATGATGATAGAATGCTATGATGTTGTATGATGCTCAACTCATCTTAAAAGTTGATTCTGTGGCAGATGTAAACATCAACAGTTGGCTAACAGAGGCCATGCCTCTACCTAGCAACAACCTAAATTTAGAGTGAACTTAGAACAAACTTCTGTCATTGTTAGTCTCGCAATCTATCCACTTATACTAAGTATAATGCACAATGACTCCACCACAACATTTACAAATCACCAGCTCCCTGCCAGACTGAGTAATCTCTGATAGACAAGAGTCTCTGTCTGTCAACACCATGCTTTTATTTTGTTATCTTTTTTTTTTCTAAACGTTGTAATCAATGACTTCCTACTGAAAATTAAAAAGGAAGGCTTTGTTTGCAATACTGTTTGGTTCTTTGGTGATGTGCAGGCAGTGACAGACTATGTACCAGGTAGCTAGCTAAAACTGTACCGCTACCTGTCACAGATCTGGAGCTGCTGTGCTTCTGTAAGGCTGAATGACAGGAGGTGATGAACACACAACAAGATGATAGACTTCACAAATGCTCAGTGTAGTTGGAGTTGTAACAGTATTACAGATACAAATGGACACTGGCCCCAGATAATGAGGGAATGTCATATCCACACTACCAAGAACATTTTTTTAACCATCAACAAACAACAACAAAGGATATAATGTGAAATATTACAATAGTAACCCCTCCCACTGTAACAATACTTTGTTTTGAGGGCTGAGGAATCTCAGAAATCAGCTGGTAAACAGGGCTTCTCCCTGCACTCCTACTTCTGTGTGCATCTACATGACAGTAATCCTCATCGAACAAGATCACAGTGTCAGCTTTTGGCCATGAATTTTGCGGCTAAAACAATTTAGTTTAGAGCATTTCTGAGTAGTTAATCTGACCATTATCTCTACTGAAACATTAAGATGTGTTTGCTCCATCTCCCTTCCTTGACTCATACTTTTCCTAAATGAAAGTGCTTTCTCTATTCCGAATCTACTTTATCCTCTAATCTTAACTCTCAAATCAACCTTGAACAGTGTACCATGGATTTACAGTCTTACTGAGCATCTAAGTAACTCCTATACATCCCTATCGCACTAATGACAAAAGTTAGATTTATCCTCTGAACTCTGATCCCCCATTCACATGAAACACAATATTATTGGTCTCCCATAATATCCAACTTAAATGCAATTTTATCATCACTATTACCCATTAAACTAAATCTAATTTATGTTGAACATTTTGGATTTCATGAATACTTTGATGGACATAATAATAACACTATCACCCACAACCTTGGCCTTGAGTGGCCCGGTGCCAGGTCAGCGTTGGTGTTTGTGTGTATGTCCTGTAGCTTGTGTAATCTAAGCTGGAACAGAGCCAAGGGTGTACCACCCCAGACCTAAGGGCCAGCAAGCCAGGGATTAGCCCCGGGACCAAAAGACAAAACACCAACGTGTTACTGGGATGTTCACAACAAGGGATTAGAAGGTTCCCGCTGACAGGATTAAAACAATACCTAGTGTTTTTCTCTGTCCTTCTACACGCCCCCTTGTCTTCATCCAAACCTCGCTTGTTATAACAAGAGCTAAATGTTTGTGTTTGCTTTCTCTGTTTTGAGCTTTTCTCTGGTTTCCTTATCCTACTCCTACTTTCTAAATGATTAACTTGTGTTTTGTGCTTTCCCTCTGTCAGGATTATTTGAAAGGAATAAAAATGATACCTAATCATCCTGAAACTCCAGGCTAATATTACTTCAAGAGATTGCCATTTAAGGAGAAAGTGCAGCTAGATCAAAATTATTTTTTGTGATCATGTATTTTACTGTCATGGAACAAAACCAGTCCAAAACCCATGATAAATTGTTTGTTTTTCCTAAATTCCTAAATAATAAGGAAGAAGATGGATCAGGATCATGGATCAGGTTTTTGTCTGACAGCAGCATCATAATGAACTGAATTCACCGGGCGTAATGGAACCAACTGAGTCGATCAAAAACGCTCACCTATCAACCTGGCCCACCGAGGAAATGGTCAAAGAAAATGTAGTCATCACTCATACTAAAAGTTGTCAGCAAAAAAAAAAAAAGATTTGGCATTAAAAGGCTGTCCTAAACTTTGTCAAGATTCAGCAGGAATGAAGACATGAGATATGGATGATGGATGATGGACTTCTTTGCCTGTCGTGTAAGCATACCTTTAATGTGAAAATGAGGTGTGAAAAAAAACAGTCTATTATTTTCTCACAGTATGATTTAAATGTGATTAACGTGAGTAAAAGATTGAGTGATAGAGTTACAATCAGTGTGACAGCCAGAGATGATCACGGATGTTGACACAGCTGATATGTGGAGATGAGACGACTGGGCTGTGACCACGCTGATTGGTCTGATGTAATTGGAATGTTGACAAAAATAAACACCAGCTCTGGAGGGCACAAATTATTCTAAACACTCGCCTGCCAGGCAGAAGCAATCACACCCAGACAAGCCTCCAAGCTATCAATAATCACACCCCGACAAACCTCCAAACAGAGATGTTTACACATAGATAAGGCTCCATGACAAACCCCTGCCAAAAACAAAACCCCGTCATTATGCGAGGCCGCGATTATAGGAAGCCAAGCAGCAAGAGTAATCAGACAAAGATCAACCTCCAAGGCAGGAGTAATCAAACACAGAATGCCCGGGGGGTGACAACGGTAATAATCACACACCGACTGCCTTCTAGGCTTGTTCACTGTCAGGCCAACAGGGTAATGATATGATGAGCATAAAGAGATACCTACACTTCCAGAGCTGTTGCAGAGGAAAGCGGACACAAGGACTCAACCGTGGGAAATGTAGCCTTGAGGGTTGCCCCTGGTTACCATCTGAGACACAGAATCTGAGAAAAGTTTCAGCGAGTTGTCTCTTTCTCTTTAAAATTTTAATAATGAGACGACGTCTGTCAATTATATAGAAAAACCCTCTCAGTTACTGAAAGGTGCTTGAAACTCTGCAATAATCTTGTGTTTTATTCCATCTGTTCACCAAACTGTCATTCATTTGCGTATTTTTTGACCTTCAAATCTATCATTCGCTCCCTCTGACATACAGCATGTCCAGATTGACACTTCTGGTGAGCCGAGGGGGGCGTTCTCCGCTGTCAGACAGACTCTTTCTGACAACTCAGCACTAGTGGGCATGTCCAATCTCCAAGGCCCATGGAAGGACAGCACCAAATACAGATGATGAAGAAGGAGCTGGAGCGCTCACACTCTTCGGTGTGTTATGTTTCACTTTGTCTTTCATACTGTCTTGATTTTTCATACTTACAAAACTCTCTCTTTTTGTCTAATTCTCTCTTTAAGTGTGTGTGTGTGTGTCTTTCTCTCTTACACTGCACCATCACTCTCCTATCATCCCCATCAGCCACTCTCATCTTCCTCTTCTCCCAAATCTTCCTGACCTTCCTCAAATAAACCTATCAGCTGTAATCAAGAGCTGTCTCATCCTCTTCTCTTACATTCACTTTGACACACACACACACACACACACACACACACACGCACACACAACACACACACACACACACACTCACACACAGATACACACACTCGCACACATGCAAACACACGTGCACACACACACATGCGCACACACACACACACACACACACCATTTTCAATTTTTCATTCAGGTCTTCTTCTCTCCCTTGTTTAGTTTAAAGGCAGAGGCAATCTATGCCAGAGTGTTCAGTAGCATCTATAGCCATCGGGGCCGCTGCCACTCCACGCTACAGTATGTTTCTTTCTTAAACACACACTGTCCCACCAACCTGTGCACGTGTGTAAACATATATACACAGAAAATACACACTGTAGTCCTGTGATGGCAGAGCTTTTTACAGGTGTTATAAATAATGAGATTCATTCCAATTGGAGACATCTTCCATGAGATAAATAAAATATCTCTCTCACCCATCCTCTATTAGAGAAGTTACAAAATGGCTGCTTGCTAGAAATGATAATTCACAATGGAATGTCATTCAAGTGCCAATGTGTGAGAAAATGTAATTATCTGTGTATTTGTAATATTTAGCAAAGGTAGAACATGCAGCATGCAGAACAGCAGGTAAAACATTTAAAAAATTGACATATTGCATTTTGGAAAGAAATCCTTCAAATGCAATGTCTCATTGTTAATCTCTGTCTTTTTTCGCTCTTTCAAACACACGCGTGCGCACACACACACACACACATACATATACACACACACACACACACACGCGCACACACACACACACACACACACACACAAGGACTGTATCTCCCAAGAGCACTCTGCTCTCTGCTCCCCCTCAGTCCCAAGGCTAGATTATTATAGACAAAGAGAGAGAGAGAGAGAGAGAGAGAGAGAGAGAGAGAGAGAGAGAGAGAGAGAGAGAGAGAGAGGGAACAGAAGGAGCTTGGTTTTTGTCAGTAGGTCACACGGTGGTGGCATGGTTAACTAGCTAATATGATTAAATTTAGCAGAGGCACAAGTCACATTGTCAGCCCACATCAAAGTCTACCCACAACTGCAAGAGAAAAATGAGCCCTCTGTGAAACCAAGAGAGAGATGAGAAAGAGAGGAGAAGATGAGGGAAAGGGTGATGTTTTAAACATAAAAAAGAAACGGCATGGTAAGGAAATATGAGGCAATAATGAGGCAATAGAATAGGAAGAAGTGTTAGCTTAACCTTTCAAATGAACTGCATGACCTAAAAAGTAGCAGTTAACAATAATTCGCTCTCTGTTTTCATCCATGTACAAATGAAGGGCCGTTGACAAATACTCATAGTGTCAAGTATGAAACCAGCTCACTGACCTTGTGGCTGGAGTGTCTGTCTTGAGATTGAGAGTTTGTGAGATCAGTCCTCAGATGGGTCATTGCTTGGCACTAAACATCAAAATTGCTTTTAGAGTAGGGCACTCCAACTGACTTGTGTTCTGCCTCAGGAGCGTAGACTTTCTGAACAATGAATAGATATGTAGCAGAGATGAAGGAAAACACGATATAGTGTGTAGAAACTTTAAATGGAATAGTGTTTTCAGATGTATTGTTCAGATTTCTGAATCACTTTCAGGTTTTCTTTGATGCGCAATTTGCAGAGTGTTTTGGCTTCCCACAAAAACACATTATGTTTTGATTTTCTTTTATTCAAAACCACTTTCACCTATGATGTAAGAGTAAGTGTTTAGCCTGTGTTAAGTGTTTATGGTGAAATTAGTGTCAGCTCAGTTGCCACAACTAAAACAAAGGGATCCTTTTTAAACTAAACATAATAAAATGAGAGATTCAAGGAGAAAGTGTTGGCTTGGGAAGGAAGTGTGAAGTAGAGTGTGAAGAGAGGTTAAGGGATTCAAACCTTATTTATACTTAAAAATGGGTTAGGGAATTCAGGGGTTATGGATCATGGAAAAAAGCAATAGGGCTCATAGAGAAAGATTGTAGGAGTATGCCAGGACTCAATTATAGAGAGGAAAATGGGAAAAACGTCTCTAGATCAATGGGATATAGGATTAAACTGTGTTATAACAATGCAATTTTTTCAAAAAACACAGATGCACATTATGCAGCCCGAGCCCAATGGGTAGTGGGGTGAAATTGATGCTTGTATTGTATACTCATGAAAATAATATGAGGCAAAAGTACAGCCATTCAGCTATTGATGCTGCATGTATTATTTGTTTAGCTGAGCATTACGTATTGGGATGAATTAACTTCAAGCTAACATAAATCAACTAAGGTCAAGATTTGGTCGCATACCCATTAAGTGAATTGACTGTTAAGTTTTAAATGCACCAACATCAAGAGACACTTGCTCTTCCTCTCAATATCTTCCTTATACTGTATATCCTCCCCAAAATCCCAAACTCAGACAGTTTGTCCAAAAGGGATTTCAGCTGTAGGATGGTCTCTGCCTACTGTACTTTGGTACAGTGTTGAATAAATTAGTGAATGAAAATGTACATCTCACATTTAGGCTATATGTTTTTTTGAAAAATACAAAACCCTGTTCATAATGCTGTTGTGAATGTCTAAGTCTGATTCACTTTCAGGCATTTAAATGTAACAGTTTGAGTTTGAAACTAAAAGGCAACACACACACACACACACACACACACACCTGCTTTGATTTTGCGTTGCGTGGTATGCTTCAGTATTCACAGTACTCTGAGGAGACCTAAATTGGGGATGAGAGTGAATCATAATTATCACTGTTCCATGAATATTGGAAGACTGCACGTCCACACACACGTACACACACACACACCGCGCGCGCACACACGCACACACACACACACACACACACACACGCACACACGCGCACACACACACAGCCCCCTGGTGGTTGATGGCAAGTCATGGGGGCTTTGAACCCTCTCAAAATAAATTGGGTTGGAGTCCATACAAACCATTATTATTCTAGCTCATTTTATTTCAGTGGAAAATGTGAAAGAATTTCTAATTGATCTGAATTGAATTGCCAATCTACAACATATAAATAATAATGATTAGCAAAAAAAAAATCAAGATTGCTTTTCAACAACAGGTGTTCAGACCAGATCAGATATCAGTCAGTCTTATGGTGAGGTAGTGATTTTTGTTTTTCCTGTTCAAATTGACAGTGGATATATTTGTGCACCAACTGCAAGGTTCACATTCAAGATTTGAGTGAGTTTGGTTTAACTTCACTCTAAACTGCCTCCGCTTTTTGTTTATGAGTCATGGCCACAGCCCAGAGATGGCCAACTATTGACATTAATGGTATCTAATGATGGTTCTAAGCTGTTTTGGCTGAATGTGTTGTGCAATTTTGGAGCTAGTGAAGCGCAGGCTAATTTTAGTGAACTACATTGACTGAAATGTTTGAATTGATTGCTGAACAGTTTACAGCTGATGCAGCGTTGTACATTGTATTTTCAAATGAATTCATTAGTTTTACATGGTCTTAGCTTTAGGCCTCATTTGTTTGTTTTGTTTTGGTTTTGCACTCCCGCTGATACTATTCTTGTGCCTATTTAGACTGTGGACTCACTGTCATGCATACTAAATTGCTTGTCTAATTGATCTTCAAAACAGCTATTTTATATCAGAACTGAATTTGTCCACATTTGCCTGCTAGTGTTTATTTTTGCAACTCCACCAAGAAACGGCATTAAGAGTGTGCTTTGCATTGATGTTAAGTATCAGGTTTCAATTAGTAAACTGATATGTAGACAGCATCTACTGTAGCTAACTGTAACAAGCACCCCCTTTTTTTCTATTTAAGTATTCCCAGTTGAAAATATCTTCCAGCACACACTCACGTTTGAACGTTTACTTTTCCTGTGTTCATAATTTCTTGCATCTCAGTCGCTCCGCCCCTCCATTTCTGATGATATTTCCCATTCAACCCCCCGCCCCTGTCTCACTCCCACTATCCCCATCTCCCTCATTCTTTCCTATCCCACCTCCATATCCAATTCCCCTCTCTCCCCATGCGTGCCTTCATTCCTCTCTCCTCTCCCAGCAGAGTGAAGGGCACAGAGGACTGCCAGTCTGGTCCTCATTATAACAATATGTGTGATACCTTTTACAGTTGTCAGAGTGAGGGGGTAAATCTGGCCGCACTGCCCCCTCTGGCAGGAGGCCTGTCACATCAATGACCAGTGCTGCTTTCTGATTCGTTGTCGCCCGTGGTTACAGACTGATTCTAATCTGTGCCCGGACCATCAGCACTGAGATAATTAAAAACACCACTTTTCCAAGTTAGAGCTCTCGCTTTAGAAGAGAGACATTTATTCTGCTTTTTTTAGCATGTACTTTTTTGTTTGATGGGTATCAAACAACAGTTTTGACATGTACCCACCTCGGGATGTGGCATGATGTTGTTTGTAACTGAGAATGCAGGGAGAAGTGACAGTTTTTTAGTTTTTTGTTTTTTTTTAATCTTTGGAGAAAATTACACTGTTTACTGGCAATTTGTCAAATCATACACCTGACATTTCTGGGCTTGTATAAATTGAGGGACTTGTTTGACAGTTGGGAAATCGTATTATTGTTTGAGATAGAAGCATCACTGATTATGAAATCACAGAGGATTATGGAAAAGTGTTCATTAGAATGCCAGTAAATGTTAATTGCATCCGGTGGGAAGAGATATATTGGATGACAACAAAAATGCTATAAATGCAATCCATAAAACAATGACATACACCTCCTGACAGACAGTGTCAGAGCTCATAACCCACACTGTATATCAATTTATTGATCCATCGATAGCCCAATCCCCATGCTGGTTCAATTTACTGGATTGTACATCACACACACACAAAGAGAAGCAGACAGGCGCACACGCACACACACACACACACACACACACACACAAACACAAGTGTTATGGCTTCTGCAGTTCCACCAATATTTCAAGCAACCTGTCACGACCTAGCAGGCTGAAGCCGACCCTAGAGAGCTAGAGAGCTTTTTAAAATTTGGTAAAGGGAGAAGGAGTGAAAGACTTGAGGAATTAGCATGGGATTGACTAGTATATTTCACCAGGAGAGGGAAAAAGACTCTATAATAGAAGTGTCAAGGTGTTTTAAGGAAGAAATATGCTTTGGCGCACAACAGCAATTGATAAAAAGTGACCTTGACTTCTTCTTTTTCCCTTTTTTTTGTTTCATCAGAGGAAAGAAAGAATGATGGTGGGTCAGGAGAGAAAGAGGTAAAGAGAAAAACAGAAACAGAGGAACCATTTTTATCGTTACTATAGAATCAGTTGTTAATATAAATCCAAAATATAATCAATAGAAATCCAAAATAGAGTCCAAAATGAATTTGAAATCATTTAGAATACTTAGAATATGAGCAATTTGTGGTATAACACTGCAAAGCCTACAACAGCTAACTCTCCAACCATTCTCTATTTATAATGCCTCTTACTAATTACTTTTCAGGATCGATAGTCTGTGGATTGAATGGAGCTGTTCCTGTAGTACAATTTAAAGAGATGAAAGACAGGGGGGAATGAGACATTGTGCTTTTAGAAGAGTTCAATTGAGTTGAGGAATGAGAATGTGGTTGATAATTTGGCCAACACACACAGCAATTGACCTAAGAAAGGGATGTCTCAGAGGCTGAAACGAAAAAAAAAATGCAATGAAAAATAATCTTTTTAGACAGAAATTGGAGTTTAATTAGGCGCCGATCCTCTCAGGGACATTTTACCTTTAGAAGTTTCTGTTTCATTATATGAGCAGCATTACTGCTCATATACTGCTATATTAACTTATTAAGTATGATGGAACGATGGATCAATAGATGGATGGACATATGGTAAACAAACATGATAGCTACGACAGATGGAGTTAAATATGTCTGTCAGTTGCACAAATCATAAAATACATGAAATAATGATAAAATTAAAAAAAAGAAAAAGCTATAAAAAGGAAAATCATTGTCTACTTTCTTGTTACAGTAATTGTCTTAAAGTTACAGTCAATAACAGTCAATTTCTCCAGTCTTTTCACATTCTCTATCAATATTCTTATTTGTTCCTTCCCTTCCCTCTCTCCTTTTCTATTTCACTGTCTCTGTCATAATATCTCCACTATCAGTTACGCTGCCACATGACCCTTCTCATCTTCTTATCATTTTTTTCTTTGACCTCTTTTCTCAATTTCTTTCCATTCCTCTCTCTGTCACTTATCTCAGTTTTTGAGTTCCCTCCCTGTCCCTCTCTCACAATAACTGCCTTACTTGCCCCCCCACCCCACCCCCCTCGCTCCTCCCTGCCCTATATGCCTACTATACCTGCTTTCCCTTAGCTATACCCATTTTTCTCCCCCTCCTCTCTGCATCCATCCCTTCCCCTCTCTTCCCTCCAATCTTCTTCCCCCGCGGGACTGGGGCCTTACCTCATGAAAGAGTCATCAGCGGTGCATAGCTCTTAATAAGAGCTAATCTGTTTAAGCAGCCGCTAAAAAGGTCATGGCATCGGCTAGAGAGGGACAGAGGGAGGGAAGAAGGAATGGTGTGGAATAGGGGATTTAGAAGGAAGAATAAGAGGCCACAAGGATAGAGAGAGCGAGGGGGACAGAGACAGAAATAGAGAAGAGGGAGAGAGAGAGGGGGAAGAGAAAGACACAGAGAGAGAGAGAAAGAGAGAGAGAGAGAGAAAGGAGAGGGGGGGATTAACATTAAGTGTTCAGTTTTCTTTATATAGTGCTTTGCTATATTTGCCCATAGACAATTATAGATTCATAAGAGAGAGCATTATGACTTAAGGCCGGGTATCCTTGCAAAAGAGTGCAGAAGACAACAGAATGTGCTCATAGTGGTACTATCATTCAGTGCCTAATATGGAAGGTACAGGATCTCCTCCACTATCATGTTGAAGTCTCACTGAATCCAGCTTCGGTTCAATGGGAAAGTGATTTGTGAACACTCACAGCCATCAGATCCTATTATGGCCCCTGCAAATTCTCTCATAATGACTGTAAGGAGACGTCCTATGGTAAAATCAATCATAGATCTATGCACTTATTGAGAAGCCATCAGAGGCACAGAGCAAAGTGAGGGGAGAGGATCAATATGGTGTAGCAACAGTGAAACACACATCGTACGGGAAGAGGGTAGAGGACTGGCGAACCTCAGGTCAGTCATGTAGCCAAAGCTGGAGAGGAATAGTAGTGCAGCAAATGATGAGCTAGACATATAATGTGGCCCCACCACCCATCAATGTTGTATCATGTTTCCAGGGCAACAGGCTCAATCAATATCCCCCAAAATAAAACAAGTGTGTGTACTCCAGAAGCTTGTCTTTGTATGTCCTTGACTATGCCACGTACTTTGATTAGTAGAGTATAGTTTATATTATGACTACATCTTCATCTCTTGTAATGTCTTCTTTGTATTTTTAGAATGAGAGGGAACATGTGCCACTCACGCTTCATATGAAAAATAGGTTTGTTTCAAAACACTTTCTATTGTGTCTAGTAAATCCCTAATTAAAGCTGAAAAAAGAAGCAGGCAAACACACTGAGATTGTGAGATTGTAAAGAAATTACAGAACATCAAGTTTTCTTCAGGTCTGTGAGAAAGGAACCTCTGTGTGAATGACGTAGTATAAACATAAGATGTATTGAATCTTAGAAGAGAAAATTGAAATTTATTGTTACAAGTTACCCTTGAAAATGTCCACTTTACAGAGAATATTTCACAGAGACACAGACATACACATCCACCCACCCATACACACACACACACACACACACACACACACACACACACCTACACACACAGCCCACTCACACCACCTTCTTGAAATTCTTAGGAGCAGGTGGACTTCCCACTTCCCGACACAAAACTGAAAGACAAAAAGCCACTTCAGAACTCAACAACTCCTAGCCCCCACGGGGCTTAGCGGATTAGTTAGGAGTGAAGGAGCGAGGAGAGAAGAGAGAAAGACTGAAGAGTGAAAGACATAAAGGGGGACTAAGAGAGAGAGAGATTGGCTTCCCCTTTCTATTCCCATTGTGGGCCATGGGCCGTGCGGTCTGAATAGCTATGCTAATAGGCAGCTGAAAGTACGAAGAGATAACACAAAACCCACTTGACTTCCTGACACCTACTTGAGTGGGGCCACAGCGTTTTCCATGGCTAGTTGTTATTCATGGGGCCTGAAACTAGCCTGTCTGTCAGCCTTAGGGTGGACGTTTCTTTTTTTTTTTTCCGTTTTCTGAGTAGAATAGTCTGGAATAGAGCAGGTTCTCTTTTTGTAGGCTACCGTTACAATTGCCAGCTTAAGTATTAATTATCATTTAAATGCTTGTAGGAGTGGAGAGGGTCTTTTTGAAGGTGAGGGTGGGGATTAGGGGCTTGCTGTGGTTATGGGGATTTAGCCCAATCTCTGACGAGGGGTCAGCAACTGGTTAGATTTCATCATCTGGAGCAGATGGGTCTTGACAAGTAACTGATTTTAGAGACACCATCCCCTGTGACCGCTAGATCCCATTCTCAATGTGTGTTAGTGCAGGACACTGGTGATGAAATACAACAACATTTTTTAAAAAAGTAAATAAATCTCAAGCAGGGAAATAATCATACAAGCACTTTTTCAACAAAATCACACGGAGGCCACCTGAGAAGCAAACTTTTGTATGCCGAAAGAGTATGAAGTTTCATAAAATCCAAAGATCCTTGAGTAGAACACAAACTCCTCCACACACACACACACACACACACACACACACACACACACACACACACACCCTATGCACTGCACTCAGAATTATAACTGTCGAGTGTTACCATGGTGAAAAAGATTTTCAATGACATTTTGAAAGGACAAAATGTACTTCTGAGGCTATTCATAGTCTGTAATTTCTCAATTATCTTGAAACTTGGTCTGTCAAACTTGATTAGTTTACAATCAAAGTCCTGTAAAAAGCTCTTAAATATTACTTCTGCCTGACTTCATTTGGCATGTTTAGGATTGTGTATTTCTTCATTAGCAGTGCACCTGCACATTGTGTGCCATGTCCAAATCTAAATCAACCTATCACAGTCCTTGCGCCTCTGTTGCATTGCTGCTCTTTTTCAAACCCAACTCTGTTCAGAATCCAGAATATTATTTTTAATGAGGAAAAGTTAGATACATAACAGCAGGGATAATCCTCATACATGGTGTATAGACAGCAAAGAGAGTGACATGGCACGGACAGTTGAGTTGATTAAAGGGAATGTGATGGTTGCTGATTAAAGGGTAAGTTTTGTCCCATATCTTTTGGGCTATGACAGCTCAAGATGGCAGCTCACTGCCATGGAGGGAAACTCACACCCGTCACAAGGAGCAGTAATGAGAAGAACCCCTTTCTTGGCACCGATTGAGGCTGGTGGGAATATATTTCTTTTCAGCCTCGCAAGTCATACAGTACAGTTGTGTTTGATCAACATTCAAACAGCTTCCTCCCTCTTCACACATTAGGCTTGAATTGACGATTGGTGTCACACAGCTTTTTTAAACTACAAAAAGAAGGAAAAAATATAAGTGTTTAAATAACGAAAATGTGGCCAAGTTTTGAGATCTTTCAACTGGCATGGAGTCACTAAAATGTTATTTCAATTTTGTTTCCAGTGACGGTATTTTGTTGCTTCTGGGCTTCCTGTTCAAAAGTCTCCCAAAGATAAGAGACGTTGTAGCAGCCAAAGCATATCTTTTAACTAGACTAGAATCACTTAAATGCAATTGCAGTTCAAGTCACAGATTGTGTTACCATTTTGTTCTCAATCATTGCATTACTTTGCTGCTGGCCTTCGTGTTCAAAAGTCTCTCAAAGACAAAAGAGAAATTCTAGTTTACTCCTTGAAAGTCTGTCCTCATTTCAAATTCTTTCTTTTTCTCTTTTTGATACAAATCATTATTTTGTTCCATGTCCATGTGTAAAGTGTGTTGATAATTACTGGGCTGAAATCAATGTCTGGGAGCACAAAGCTAGCTCTCTCCATCGTTGTATAATGGAGGCCATTTGCATCTCCTTTCACTGAGGCTGCTGCAGCAAGCCCCTGAGAATCAAAGGTTGATTAATGAGTCCGACCACAATTTATTAGCAGCTGTTCAGGTGGCTCTCTGTGTGTGTGTGTGTGTGTGTGAGAGAGAGAGAGAGAGAGAGAGAGAGAGAGAGAGAGAGAGAGAGAGAGAGAGAGAGACAGAGAGGGAGGAATGTGCAATGTCCCAACTATACTTCCCTAATAAGGATCAAATGTTGCCAGGGTGTTTCTTGATGCAGTTCAACAGACAACATAGAAGCAAAAGCTACATTTTGAGAAGCACGGGTTGTTTTTTTACTGTAGTTCACTTAGACGGAAATTAGAGGAATCAAAAAGAAAAAAAAAACATGGATATTTCTCTTAGCCATTGCAAATTAAACTTTAAGTGAAGTATATGCCATTTAACACTGCCGTGACCATACTGATTCTGTTTTTAAAACAGGCTCGCAGAATGAGAATGCTGGACTGCAGAATGAGTGAGGATGGAGAATACCTTTGACTGTTCAACTGAACTTAAACTCCCTTCATCTAATTTTCATTCTCCATGCAAACGCTGTCTGCATAACAATATCCCATGCTCCTAAGCAAAAAAAGACTAAAAGAAAAAGATAGTATCTGTCTCATGTTGTCTCAGATCTCTGAGGATTATTTTCATCAGAACCAAGAGTGATTTCGTTTTTTTAAAGCCAAGCCTGACAAATGAAATTATCTGTACTATTTTAGTATCAAGGGAGACGGTGAGGCTCCTTCAGTCTGACCATCTATAACACCACCGCTGACAATCAGGATAAATCAATCAGAAGGATGACTGGGAGAGAATGAATACACTCTCTGCTTGCCCCAACTTCACTGCCAAACGGCATTTTCAAATACATGAGAAGTCTGTATATTGCTGGGTCACTTGGATAGAAAATACATGATACGTTCACCTGAAGACCCATAGCGAGAGAAAGAAAGAGAGAGAGAGATATGTAGAGTGACAGAGGCATGGAGTGAGGGAGAGAGTGAGGGATGAGACGTGGAACAGAAGGGGCCGAAATGGAAACGACGCCGAGGCACAATGGAACCGTATAAATCTAAGCGAGCGCATTTGATCATAGGCTTTTGACAGAAACAGGGATGGAAGGAGGTGGCGAAGGGAGGAAGGAAGGGGAGGGCGAGGATGAGGAGGTGAGGAAGTGTAGTAGCGCGGCCGTTAGGATGTGACTAGCTACAGACGTTTTGTGATTTTGCGCACGTCCAGAGCGCTGGCTCTTTGTCATGCCAGAGTACAGCAGTGGCAAGGGTACAGCATTGTGATATTTCCAGCCCGCTGCAGTGACACATGTAGTGGCTTCGGGCCATGCAGGTTTAGTTAGAGTCTGACTCATGGTCATGATGTAGTGTCTCATGCAGTGATAGCTTTGAGACATATGAGCTGGTATTTCCAGTGCCAGACTCAGCCCACCATTTCCTCTGCTGGATTAAAAACCATTCCCAAAGGAGAACTCCAGATTGATTGTGTTCTTAGGTTATGGAGTGGGTCTAAGCCAGCGCTGCCACACCGCTTTCTACCATACAGTGATATAAGAGAGAGAAATCAAATACAGTAACATAAAAACATGAATTGCTGTTACACTCAGTGAGGCAGTCCTGACCTGTGTTGTGCATCGGTAAACAGTGTCACTGCACGACCATATCAAATAGCCAGTGATAAAATATGCCTAATTGAAAGCAATAAAGTAGCAGTTGTTTAGTTCGAAATCTACTGTGAAGCCAGCTTTGTCATCGAGTGTATTCAAATGGGATTTATATCATCAGGGAAATTCCGCCTTTGCCAAAATACCGTTGGTCATTTGCGAACACATTTTTACTTGAAAATTATAGACACAGCAGTTTTGCATGTGATTAAAATCAGTGTGACTAGTACAGCAATTATCACAAAGACACACACACACATACTTGTTCAGAAATTCAGTGTTATATGCATCAACCAATGGCCATGTGGATCGAACAAGCAGAGAAATGAGGGATAAAAAATGCTTCCATCTACACCAAACATCTTCCTTTATAATAATAAGGGTCTGTGGGAATTATTTCTAGAGCAGGGCAATATATTAATCTTGTCTGGCACAATGGAACCAACTGGATTGCCCCATTTGCAAACCCTACCCATCTCACTCTGCGGTTTACTAATGTATACACAAAATAATTGACACAGTTTGTTGAGCCCTGATCTGTTCTTAACTAGTTCCAAGCATCTAGACATACCCTACCTTCCTCCACATTTTGAAAACACTTTCCCTGTTGGTTTAAATGACCTAGCTTGTATTCCTTATATTTTATTAGGGATGTATATGCAGCATTTAGAGCAAATGCAGGCATTTGTGTGCGCAAACTCCCCAGAGAGAGATCTGTTATTCAGTTCCTCTTCCTTCTCCTCCCTTCCAGTTATGATTTTCTAATTTTTCTCCACTTCAAGCATAGCATGTTATGAAATAGCGGAGGGATTTTGATGAGCAGCTCATGTTTTGTGTTTTACAACGCCTTCCTTTTCCCAGTGATACTTTGCTTTCTGTGATAACCCTTAAGAGGTAATTAGCAAAAAGTTTCTGCTCGCTTTTCTTTATTTGCCCTTTCCCGTTTTGTACATTTATTCTCACAGTGTTGAGAGAGGGAAGCAAGGACAGAGGGTGGGAAATAAAGTAACAGACAGACAGTAAGAGAGACAACCAGATTGAGAAAAAGAGAGAAGTGAAGTATGACAGCAGCTCTCAGGGCGGCACAGGTGGTGAGAATGAGGTGGGCTGTTGGCATCACTGTCTGCAAGAGCTCTGAAATTACATTGTTGTAGCGGAACAAACAAATACACACGCGCACACCTGCACGTACACACACACCCTCATGCATCCCAATTCAGATATAATGCATGGATGTCCTCTACGTTTCATCATCAAAGCCCTATCAGGCTGCGCAGGGTCTGAAGGGGAGAATATGAAGCGGATAAAACAAATCGTTTGATGTGTGAAAGACAGACACTCCAGCTCCAAAGTACTTAAGCTTCTCCTCCCGACGGACTGACAAGGGAGGAGGGAAGGAGAGAGGAATGAGTGCTGTTCTCTTTTATTCCCCTCCCCTCTTCCGTTCATCATGAGGAGTTTCCAAATTGTTGCGTCATTGTTTATGCAAGGTCCCAGTGTCAGTGCGAGCGATGTCAATTAAATAAATAAAGTCAATATTGACAGAGATTTCAAAGGCATGGTGTGCAAGCATGTTTGTATGTGTATAGATAGATAGACAGAGAGACAGAGAGAGAAAGAGAGAGAGAAACGGAGAGGTAACTGAAAAAGACACAGGGATAATGAAGGAGCGAGCGGAGGAGCGCACACAAACACTGAGTGAGCAGGTGCAACATGCAAGCATGTGTGTGTGGAACCATGGGATGGCAGGATGGGGAGTGAAATGCTCGATATGAAGATGCTGCCATGATGTGTGTGTGTTGTCTGACATTGCTTTGGTTTCGGCCCGACATCACAAAATGTGTCTGTTTTTTTTTTTTCTTTTTTGTATTTTCGGCCTCCTTTTGTAAATCGTTTGATACACTTACTCATATAATATGATGTGAAAATTGCCCAAAGAAAGCAAATTGTTCTTGAAATATGGATTTTCTCAGTCATTATTCACTATCTTGTAAAGTGAAACAGATGGCAGATCCGGTTTCTTTGTAGATGTTAAAATATTCACCAAGCTGCCATTAATTCTTTGATTGTCTGGCTTGACAAAGGCCTTTTAACTCTAGTTAATTTGCCTTCAAAGGAGAGGAAGAGACTAAATGAGTTATGACCATGAATATGGCTTTTTTCCTAAGTCTTTTAAGATGAAAGACGCCCTCTGCTCCCATGTCAAACACCCAGCGCACCTGACCCTTTGCTGAAAAGGGTTTTCAATATTAAATGGAATGCTCTTATGTCCAGGTTTTGAAGATATTCAGATGCAAAACCAAAACAAAGCCATACACAATTTCATTTGATGATCCCAGAAATTAGTTGAAACACCTACCGCTAATTGAAGTCATGAAATGGGTTTTTGTTGCTCTTGACATGTAAAATGATTATCCAGGAAATTATTTAACCTACATTTGGCTCGCTCTCCTAGCTATAATCATTGGATTCATTCAGAGCTTCTGGTTTCCCATCTGTAGAAGTCGACCACGATCGTGGCAGCGATCACTGTGTACATGATTGTAGTTGTGGCTACACTGTTGCTTTGAACGTTTCCACAGCAACGAGTGAAACAGCCTTGAGTCCTGTCTATCAGCGGCTTGTATAGCCTTGCAGTCTCGCGGGCTCAGTCCACAAGACCGGAGGGTGGACATTTGGATTCAGCGATACTATTCAGCAACCCTCCGCCTACTTCCATGGCGTGGATCCACCCATTCTCACCTGACCTCACTCACTCCTAATCAATGGCCTACTCTATATATCCCGCCCATTTCATTTGTTCTGGCTGGCAGCAACACAAACCACATGTGAGGGCCCTCTGTCCCTGTGATTCAGATACACACCTATGGTTGTGCGTGATAAAGTGAGTTTACTACTTTCTTCATATGTTGTTGTACTTTAATGGTTATTTGTAGATTGGATGTGATTGAATGCTTGACCAGTATATAGTGGTAAATGCTATAATCATCACCTTGCCTGTTTGCCTTGAGACTACAGATATAATATTGTGTGTAAGTGCGCAGTGCACATGATTTATTAATTGTAGCTCTTAAGGAAATGCAAGAATCCTTATAACCTAATTTAGAATGTTGAAATTCTTATGTTATGTAATTGTTAAATGAATGTTTCTCTGTTATGTAGTACTCTATAATTTCAGCAGTAGGCCTACCCCTCACCCCCTTGGTTAAAGTCCTAATATTCATTGTTAGGTACCTAAGTGTGATGTTATACATTGGTTAACTGTATTGTAAATCTTGTGTGTTTTTCTGTTTATCATTTATAGAAAACCATAACCGTCAAGCCTCATCTCCTATTGCCCTACATGTGTGCATAGTACAATAAATGGCTTAAACGGAAACATCAGTTGTCCCTCCTACATTCTTATCGATGTACCATGGTGATGCTCAATCTCCTGTGAACCAATCCTAGAGATAGATTCTATAGTATGGTAATGATGATCATGGGACTGGGATGATGAAGTGATATGGGATGAGCTTTGTTGGGGGTTAGGAGCACGTTGACCAGATGCCAAGCCACCTGCCACCAGACTTCAGCGAGAAAACACTTGCACACTGCAACAGCAATAAACACAAAGGTGGAAAAAGAAGATTTCTCAGTCTGGTCTCACAGCGTTAAGATCAACAAAAGGCCACAACAGATTGGAAATGGGTTTCCACATTGTAGAGTCAGTACAAGTCACCAAGAATCAAAGCATTTAAAAAATGTCTCCCTCTCTTTCTCTCTTCTGTACGGAGCCCGGGAGTGGCCATTGGGAGAAAAATTATTTGTTGTGGCCACGATTTACTGTAACGTGCGCACAATATGCAATTCGAGCTCTCGTTTTCTCTTTTTCGTGCACATGAGATACAATTTGTTCCCTCGATCTGGTTGAAATGAGCCCTCATTTTGGTTTATTCGTGCACATGAGATACAAAGGGTTAGGGGTAGAATTGCCAAAACGTGCCCTCGAAATAGTGATATCGTGCTCTCGATACATAATACATGCGCTCTTCACAAGCTTATAAAGAGTCAGTGCACATATTGGTGATTATGTTTAAATGTGGCGCTGCCCTGGGTGTGTTGCAGCCACCTGATTGTGTTTACATGGCCTGAAGTTTAAGTGGCTAAATATGTTGCAATATTTGGGGGATATACCTATTCAGTGTAAACAGACGGATATGGATATTAACATACCAAATCCTTACTGGACCTATCTTCAATACCTAAAAGGCACCTTTAAATTGCATTTTTTCCTAAACTACACAGTTTAATGAAATCGAGGGAATGAACTGTAGCTTGTGTGCACGAATAAACTAAAACATACGCACGTTACAGTAAATCGTGGACTCAATATAACTTTTTTTTCTCTCCCAATGGCCACTCCCGGGCTCCGTACTTCTGTGCCCACCTGCAATTGTAAAAAAAGAAAATACTTACAGCATTGCACCTGTTAATTCAGCCAACACCACCTTGTGGCAGGTAGTAGGCTGCCACCAACAAGCAAGATTAGGAAATTACTCAGGTATCAGTGAAACAGATGGTGAAAGGGAACTCTCATTTCTCCAGCCTGCCTATATGCTCCTTTCTCTTTTCAGTTCCAATATAGATACCGCCATCTCTCTGTCTAGGTGATTATCAAATACAACAATTCCAAGTTGATATTTGTGTCTTTGTGGAGTGAACAAACTCCTCAAGTATGCAAGCACAGAGAATGCATCTTTGCTTTTTTTGAGATGAGCCATGTGCTTGATGTTGCACCATCGATTAAGAGACGCAGGTGTTCATTTTACCAGCTGTTTTAACCGGCTCTGTACTGGAGACGGTAGCACTGTATGTGTGCCAACAAATTTGGACGTGGTGCGTTGTTCTCACAGTGAATCTTGCGGCTTATCATTTGTTGTCGGTTAAGTCACCGTCGGATGCATCGCTGATATTTTGAGGTTGGCAAGCAAACTTCTTTATCGTCATTATTATCATTATTTTGTTTTGAATTCATACTTTGGCTGTAAGATATTATGCCAAACGGAAAATTGAGAACACATGAATGGACAAGAAGCCATACTGAAAAAGACCTTGTGTCTCTCTCTTCCTTTCTTTCTCTCACTCGCTCTCCCAGTCTCCATCTGAGTATGGGCAGAGTGAAGTTATCTCCCGTACGCTGATGACCCAGGTCGGCTCATTTATCCTATTCAGGAAGCAAGAGATTGATTGTGCCTGTGCCATCGCTGTAATTATATTGTCATCACTTAATCAACCTTATTGGATTCCTCAAGCGGTCGCAGTCCCTGAGGCTGGAGCTGGGAGAAAGATTGACTTTTTTCGGACAGAAGGAGAATGAGAGAGAGAGGGAGAGAGAGAGAAAGAGAGAGACCAAATTAACCATGGAGTCATTTGAGAGGCAAAGCAATGGGGTAATAAGGACAGAGAGACATAAAGTGAACCGACTGTGGTGGTAAAAGAGTGCTAAAGTTACAGGAGCATGTAAAAGATGAGTATACAGGAAAAGGAAAGTGAACCACAGAGGGGCACAGAGAGACGATTGGGGATCAGGTGGGAGGATGCCGGCAAAGACTCTGAGTGATTGTTTCCTCAAGTGTGTGTCTGCCCCGCCAGAGAGGAGGTAACAAATGGTTAGGGTGTCACCTGGAAAAGCAGTTTAATAATTCATTTGTCTATGGGGCTGGGCAGAAAGGGCTGCTTTGAAGAGCGGGGCACAGATGGTCATCAGAGTGAGAGAGAGGTGCGCACACCCTCACCCACGCACCCACACATACGCACACAAAATAAGGGCTGTAGTGGAGACCGGCTCATCACCTGGGTGCACACCATATGCCACGGTGGCTGACAACCTGCTCACCAGGCCCATGCTGAGAAATGCACACAAACACACACGTGCACGTACACACACATACTCACAAATTTTCCTTATGTTGTAACTGTTCCAATTTTCCCACCGCAAAAGGCCCTTTCTTGCATACTGATGTGCAATTGCGTTTGTGTGGGCTGCGCAGATAAGAATTTACTAACTGATAGAAATGCCTGGCGGGGTGCCTTCACCTCAACATCAAGCCAATAGGAGCTGATGATAACAGACGTCATGCGCATGTAGACACATAAGCATGGGTGCACACATACCCACAGTCAAATACTCACAACACAAACAGCCAGGTACTCACATGCTGAGCCGTACACACATGCACACAAACTCAAGGGGTCGTGATGAGGAACATAAGCTGTGCTTTCTGTCGATCCATCATTATATGAAATAACCTGCCATAACCGCAGCGTTCCCTCTTTTGCCATTTCACATCTGACTAGGCCCAATCCGTACACTGAATCCGCCATTAAAATCTAATGATCCAACACCTACTGTAACAACCAAAAACACTGGCTCCTACCAGCTTGTTAGGACACATACCTGCGCCCTCAACACTAAAACAGCAGCCCACCTTTCATTCAATTACTGTACTGACTTTAATGGTTATGACTTCTCTTTATGTGCCTGGCATGCTTTGTTCCTCTCCCTGTGTGGCTTGCAGGTGATTACTTCAGGGCAGTGAACGTCTCATTGTGCGTTCCACAATGTGCAGACGCACCAAGGGATTCTTTGTTTGATGTTGTTATAACTGTGATACCTAAAGGTATTTTGACACTTCCATTTTAAAGAAAAGTCTAAGTTTATTATGGTGCAGTTGTAGCCATTGCAGAGGTCCCAATCTTTACCACAGACTCGTGCTGTTTATCATGCCTAATAGTGAAAGTTGCAAGTTTTCTACTCATTTTAGTTATCACAAGGCATAAGGAATGGTCTGACAAAAAGTTGTTTCAGGGGCTCTGGTTTTGTACTATATTTATTGCCAATTTTTGTTCTGCTCTATTGTGTTGTGCAATTGCTGCAGTATTAAAACAGGATAGATACCGGATGACTTCAATGGCTGCCACTTTGTATTAAGTATATGCATATGGAAATCCATAAGAGAAGGCAACGAAGATGCAGAAAAGGAAGAGAGTAAGATGAAAGCTGGATGATGGGAGACAAACGGAATGGTTTAGTCACAGACAGACTAGTGCGCCGGGATGAGGGGGGTGGGGGGAGGGAGAAGAGGGGGCGAGTAGGGGCTGGGAGTGTAAACCCAGACTGACCCACCCAGTGCAGACGGAGGTGCCACATATTGATGGAACAGACTCCAGACGACAAGCACCATTACCCTGTGGAGCACAGCAGCTAAAGAGAGGGCACAGAGGAGCAGAGAAGGGTAGAGGGGTTAGAGGAGAGAAGATGGGGGAGCAGAGGTTTGGAGGGGAGAAAAGGAATTGTGGAATTAAACCCAGCAGAGTGAGGAAAGAGGCAGAAAGATGAGACACAACACACAACACACCAGGTCAAGTTCCACTTCATGCATCTATTATGTGTAAGCACTGAAATGACCATTGCTCCGTAGTCTTCATCAAACATCAAATGCTTTACTGCAGATGTGAATAATAAATACTGGTGTCCCACAATCAGCTGTTTTCCAAGATTCTGTGCCTTCAAATGGCTAAAATAGAGCAAATTATTTTCCAAAATAATTCCTTTCTGGGGTAGGACATTTGTGCAACTGTATTCCATAGGTACATGTTATGTATTCAGAGAAAAAAAGTGACTTCTATGATTCCTTCATGGTTGTCCTTAACTGAATCTTCTTTAGCTTTCTTGTGCCTGAGTTTCTTGTGGGATGTGACTGTCATGAAAACGCACCCTGTTTCATACCTTTCTTCACCCACACTAAAACTGTGACATGACAAGCAGACAGAAGCTCTGCAGTGACAAAGTGAAACTATAGGTATGGTGTAGGTGAGAGGAAGGCCGGGGAAAAGAGGTGTCAAACTCATGCAATCAGTAGTGACAAGCGATCATTTGGGAGTCTTATAAAAGCAGACCATGCATGTGGAGGAGACAAGGCAGAAGAGTGACAGATGACTTGGTTGAAGGAAGGACGGGGAGAATGAATGGATGATGATGATTACAGAATGATGGGGGCGATGAGTGTGATCAGCCTTAATGGGATTAAAGAAAATACAAAAGCAAGACAGGAAGTGTTAAAATGCTCCTTAAGAGGAGCAGAGTAAGCGGAGAAGGAAAACAGAAGGCGGGAGGTGGTTAGGAGCAGAGAGAGGGCTGGGTGAGTGTACAAGATTGATTGGTGATTGCTTTTGGACTTTGTGGCGCAGTGTGTGGAAGCAATAAAACTGAGAGGCAGACTGAGAGAGAGAGAAAAAGAGAGAGAGAGTTGTAAAGAAGAGGGAATATAAACTCCCAGATGCCAGGTATTTTTCCTACCGGGAGGCGAGACGACAGGAGTCTAATGAGTTCCCTCATAGCCGGGCGAGCTCCATCTTATGAATCACACAACACACACACACACACACACACAACACACACTTGCATGCACACTCACATAGTTGTCATGAATTACACAGCTCTCAGCCTAAAACCTTGGACCTGTACCTCATCACAGGATACACACATACATCACATCGCTCAGTGGATCGATCCCTCCACAGCCATGTGAGACACATACACTCGCAATCACATGCTATGTGACATATTCCTCCGCCTACTGTACCTTTGAGTCCCCTCTGGCATTCCCCAGAGAATCATTCACACAATGGACATCAATACCTGGACGTGGTCGAGGCAATATCATACAGTCCTGTTAAGGCTTCGGAAAGGAATGAGGACAATTAGTGTTCAATTTTAGCGTTATAATTGGCTGTCATCAAATTAACGGCTGCATTACCGACACTTCAAGCAGGTTGCCAACATCATACAGCAATGTCGAGTCCCCAAAAATGTCACTCAATATGCTCAGTTCACATCACTTGCACCTCATTACCTAAAGCTATAGCGTTCCGCCATCACACATCCACTAACCCCCCCACTAACACCCCACACGCCACACACATACAGCACCAAACACACAACCCCAATCACATGCTCTGTGACATAGTCCTCCACCGGCCTTTATCCCACTGGCATTCCCCAGAGAAGCATCAATGGCCAATGGACGTCAATAGCTGGACTTGGTCTAAGCAATACCATGTAGTAGGAAAGCAGGGATCGGGGATAACTGTTGCGGCTATTTTAGTGTTTCATATTGCTGTCATCAATTCAAAGTCAGAGTTACAAAAGTAGCTTGCGGAACTAATGCTGGAATTTTGCTCCATCCCCAAGAGTATTAGGGCATATATGTGTGTAGGGTCAGTGAGTAGACCAGAAAAATCTGGTATTTCTCTCTTTTCACATATCGTAAATTACAAGGAATGGTCTGGTAATTAGTTGGTTGCGAGAGATTTGAGTTTTGTTTTAAAGTCACAAGGAAACAACATTTTGATGGTGTCTTGCTTTAGTAATTGGACGGATTTGCGGTGGAAAAAGGATGTTGGCGCAGGGCATTATGCAGGGCAGGACTCTTCAAAAGTGGATGGGTTGGACGATAACAAACATGGAAAGTGACTCTATATGCATAATCTTGCATGGAAAAAGGCCAGGGCTGTACAATGCGACATAATATGTTGCAGATGCTACCAAAAAATGTGTGTGTGATGAATGAATTTACCGCAGTAGCACCCGTGCGATACAGTTTTGCATGTGTGTGTGGAGCCGCTTGTTTGTGTGAAGTGAGGGTTTGTGTGCTTGTTTGTGTGTGAGATGAATCGATGGCGCATCGCTATTCTACTTGGTAGTTGTAGTCTATCGTGTGATTAAAAATTATGTCCCCGGCTGCGTAGAGGGGGACTGCCCATTGTTCCGACGGCCCATTATAACGAAACCCCAATAGTCCGAAAAATGTACCATTGGACCGAAAGCCCATTTGTCCGAGGGCCCGTTATCCCGAAAACAAACACCCAGTGCACCGAAGGCCCATTGCTCCAAAAATACACACTCTCCCTGCAATTAGAAAGATTCATGGCCTGCAATCAGTCGGCCCTGCCTCCTAATGTTTCACACCCTCTTTCCCCCGGTTGATTGGGAGCATCTGTGAATATATATGGCTGTCAGAACTGACGTCCGGTAACTTACCAACTACACCACTCGGCTGCTCCAAACATCAGACCATGTGCGTCCATGAAGAAAACTTGAGTAGCTTGTTCTTCTTAGGGGATTAAGCCCTCACTACCATCATAATATCACTGCTGCATGGAACGCTGCATAATTCCAGGGAAGGAGGATTGTTAGAGTAAATACCTGACCGCAAGGTCCGACAACCAGCTTCCTCCGTTGCACCCGGGAAGGTCCAATGACATCATTCTGCATAATAATTAGCTATGTGCTTCTGTTTGTTTGAGAAACAATGGAAGATTTAGTGCGAACAATGGACAGATAAAGAAAGATAAATTTGCCTCAGAGTAGATTCATTATAATTATTATTTGGAATGTTTGTTTAAATTATAGTTAACCTTATTTGTTAACTTGTTAATATTGCCATTTATTTACAATTCATTCCGATGTGCTGGAGATAAAAATTAATAATAAGGAAATATCCTAAACAAATAAAATGAAATAAATCACATCCTTTGTCCTCAGATCATTATTATGTGTAACAAGTTAACAAATTAGGTCAATCCTTGGACAATCCTTCTTCCCTGGTTGGAAATATGCAGCGTCCCATGCAGCAGTGATTGAGTGAAGAAAATAACTCGGTGCTCAGTCTGTTTCACCTCAAAAACCCTGCGCCCGCTCAACGTCTTGGACAACGATGGCTTTCCCCGGAGCTAACGGTGCAGCAGAGAGGCTGCTCTCCACTGCTGGAGACATAACGTTAATAACACAGCGGAGCACTCCGCCTCCCCCTCATTTTGTTATTCTCATACAGGCAGGAGACTGTAAGATGCTTTCAAATTAATTTATTCATTCATTAATGCAGTTAACTTTTTAAAATAAAAAGGCTGCGGACCATTTATCTTACTTGCCAGTTATGTGTCATATTGTATTTCAGTGGACTAAGGACACCAGTGAATGGTTTGCACACAGTAGCAAGAGACTTTTCTATTCATTCAATCGAGAATCGGTTTTGAATCAAGAATCGTTTTGAACTGAGAATCGATTCTGAATCGATTCGGACACCCAAGAATCGGAATCAAATTGAATCGTCAGATTCCTAAAGATTCACAACCCTAATTTGAAGCGTAATATATTGATGTTTTGTATACAGTTGTTATGTCCCTGCAATTTACCATTATGGGCAAATCAAGAAAATGATTGTCTGAAAACATTTCTTGTTAATGTTTGGATTTTGTGTGCCCTGTATGCAACATTAATGTCCTTTGTCACATATCTGTTTAAGTGATGAACTGCACTACTGGTTGCTGTTAGAGATGGTAACAGACGTTTTATACGTGTGCTACAATTTTGTGGCCTGTGCTACAAAACTATCAACCTTTCTAGCACCAGTGCTATGTGCAAAAAAAGTTAACGTACAGCCCTGAAGGCATAATCCGGATTCTTCAATTCCAGCCACCGGGATGCAACCATTGTGTCTTAGGAAAAGGGAACACAGTTTTTGTTGCCTGGTGTCCAGCCCCATGAATTGCCATACAAATTCAAAAAGTGCTAAAGACTGCAATTCATAGGGGCTGGACATGCCAGGCAAGGGTTTTCAGGGGTGAACAACCAAAAATACATTGCTGTACCATGTTACCGCTCATATCACTTTGAAAAGTTACAGGTTTTATATGATGGGAGGGGCAGAGGGGGGTTGTTCTAAAATCTGTGATAGCATTCTTGATTGGAACTTCTATGGACACCCACCGGTACAACATGAAGTAACCACTAAAACTATGCTTTTTGTAATAGGTTTAAATGGGTGTAGGCTACATTATGATATGGAGGAATAGCTAACAAGGCGAAACAGTCATTTATCATTTCATTGTGACTGTTAAGCCCTAGCCCTAGGAAAAAACACCTAAAATAACATACCCAAAATTAATCAGGAATAGCTCCTCAACCAAAGGCCTATATGCATATTTCTGGTCTCCTTTGATAGGTAAGAAGCTAAGGAATATGAATCCATTGTAAGTAAACCTATATCTATTACCATTCCAGAGTAAACAGAGATGCAATAAAGGAAAAAATAAGATTTTCATCCTCGCCTAGTATATAATCTAAATTTCAAAGGCAATATCACCATTATAACCGAGATCCCATGGATAATGATGCAACTGAATGTCTTCTCCTACTCTTTGACTACAACTGTGTCATGGTTCTGCCATGGCCTGCCCTTGGGTTTGTGTATTTTCCTTGTTTCTGTGTTTCCTGTCTGCCCTTGTGTCTCCACCTCCTGGTCTCTCTCCCTTCACTCCCCAGTCCTGCTATCGTCCTGCCAGCCTCCAGATGTCCTCGGACTTCCCCGCTTCACCTGTTCCCCCCTCCTGCTCCCACACACCTGTATCCCGTCACCCATTAGCCCTGCTGCCTTGTTCCCGCTTCTCCTGCCTCCTGCTCACCCCAACCAATCACCTCCCGGACTCTCCCCCTGCCAGCCAGCTGTCCCTCATGTGTAATCAGTCTGTGTGTATATCTTGTCTTTGTTCCTTGTGCTCCATGCCAGTTCGTTGTATTCTGTTATGTGTTCTGTTACGTCACGCCTGTACCTGCCTCGTTCCTTGTTACCCTGTGTTTCCGCCTTGCTGTGTCACCACCCAGGTTTGGTTCTGTTTTGTCTTTTGTTCTCCCAGCCTGGTTGTGGTTGTTTTTGGTTAGCCTTCTGTTAGTTTTGCTTTTGCCTTTTTGCCTTTGCCTACCTTAGTTTTGTATGTTGCCTAGTTTTTTCATTAAAGCTTTTTTCGTTACCCCTGTTCTGAGCCGGTCTTGCGTTTGGGTCCAGCCCCCCTCCTCACACGTAACAAACTGTAACTGTAAATTTGATGAAAATACAACATTTATGATACAATTTATAAAGATATACTTAGGCGGTCTCCATGTTTTGGCCATGTTTACTGTAGTAGTAATAAACACAATGAATATTGATCAATATTCATATGACTGAAGAGCTCCATGCTATACAGGCGGATTAATGGAGGTATCCTCAGTTTCGTCTGAGTCAAAGGAATAGAATGGTATAAGGCTGATTGGTGTCAGTACTTCGATACAGCCACCAGATGGCGACGAAGAGCCAGAGCTCACACCATAGAGCTCCAGTTTGTCTGGACTAAAATGGCTGGTGAAAATCAGTGGAAGATCGCTATGACTTCCTGACAGTCCAAAGTTATGGTAGAAACGTAAGTAACTAAAATCTGCCGTTTTTTTCAAAAATAACATAGGCCTTGGTGGAATATTTTGGCAAGAACATAGATTTATGTCAGTGTGACTGTAAAATGTGAAGTTTGACTGTATATGTTTCCCCAGAAATGGCGGACGTTGTGTTGTTCCAATCGTGGTGCGTTTCGGGTCATTGGAAAGCTTGGAATTTCTAGTTTCCAGCAATACCAAGCATGTTATTGTAGACTGACGAAAAAATTATCCCAGATCTTTTGATCACAACTTGCTCTTATATTTATGTAGCACCCCAACACTCTATATTATGCCTAAGTTGCTATAACTAACTTTAGACTGAAATGATGGGGTGTTTGGGTTCGGTTTCCTAAGGTAGCTACCATGAAGGTTTACCTGTTTTGGATGAAACTTATAATACCCTACTAATAGACAAACTGTCAAACTTAGCAGTAGATCTATTCACATTGACTATGCTGTATTTTAAATAACTGACCCCAGACAACTCTTTTGAATGAAAGGGAATAACAGCTGACTGCTTTTTGGAATGTACAAATAATATTTACCTTTTAGTTGAAATGAAACAAAAACACAAATAACACAAATTAGACCCCTTTAAAATAACAAATAGCAACTTTAAAAATAATATTAAACACAATTACCTTTACCAAAATTAGCAAATCAATTAATTACCTGGAAAAAATAAATAAAACTAAATTGGCTTATACCAAAATATTACAACACAAAACTTAAATCCCCCCCTTTCTTTGGCAAACTCTCTATTTCTCACCCCTTTTACCACTATTTCCCTATAGCAGACTCAGATCAAATAGGCCTACTTAACTAGACTCTAAACACCACAGTGGGTCCACACACACGCTCACACACAAAAATAAAGAAAGTTGCAGGCCTTTGCGGCCTGTCATTACCCGATCTGAGTCGTGCATGCGCACTGTCGCTGCTCGATCTAAGTCAACCGTATGTGAGTCGCGCATGCTCATGAGCATAAACCGTTTACGGCACAGACAACCCCCCTTTAAATTTCAGCCATTAGCTCTGTCACTACCACAGATTAATGTGTATCTTCAATTGGAAAGACAAATGTAATCGTCTCGCACTTGAATAGCATTAAGGTTGATGCAGACTCACTAGCCAGCTATAGCTTTTATGTTGCCATGGCCATTTTATATTAATCTCTAATGTTACCGAGTTGGCTAGTTAACTGATGTAGCAAACAAACCCATCATGTTTCACATTACATCAGCCAAAGTATTGATAAATATAATTCCATAACTGGATACTACTTCATTTCCAATCATATACTATTATTGACTGTCCCAAATGTACATTTGATGATTCGGCACGGTGTCAGAACATTATGTATTCAGGTATGAGGCTTGAAAGTAAATGAGAAGTCAATCGTATTTCGCAAGTCAGCAAATCATTGCATATTGTAGATTATAAAGTGAAGTATAGTAGGTTTCATGTGAATAAGCAGGCCGTAGCCAGGGTTTAAAAATTAGTGAGGTCCAGAATTTTTTCTTTTAATGGAGCTTATTTACTGCATTTCTGGACAATTTAAATGACACCTACAAACACAACCCAAGCTATACACTACACACAAAGTCATTATCTATAATTAAATACACACAGAGGGACCTGTTGGCAAAAGTAAGACACATAATTGGTGGGGGGGTCTGGGGGTCCTCCCCAGAAAAAAAATAGTAATTTAAAACAAATTTTCTGCATTTCTACACCACCTAAACTCTTGGATTAAGTCAAGAAACAGCAACCCTGTATAATGTTAACCAAAAATGTAAAATTATGTTATATTACTAGATTTCAGCATTGAGGTGCTTATATTCATGATTTGGTATAGGCATACTAACCTAAAAACCTATTATTGGGAATCGCGAGAAAGTTTCAGAGCAACAGAGACACAGAGCGTCCCCGTAGCCATAGCAACTCACTCTCACTCCTGCCTGCGTGCGCATGGCATGAGAGGAGAGGGAGAGACGCTGAAGAGCCGCTGACTGAGATTACTCTGAGCACCATGCATGGGAATAAATTACAATATAATAGATTTGTGTATATTTCTCGCTATTCAGATGGTCTGAATAACTCGCTGCTGCACGGTGCTGCTCTGTCTTGTCTGTCCGTGCGCTGTCAGTGTCTCTTTTCGCGTCGCGACATTATCAGTTATGAATTTGTTTTTCACTGTGTGAGAAAATTGACTTGTGGCGTGAGAGTGTGTGAAAAGTGTCAATTGCGTGAGTCTCACTGCCTGGTCGATGCACAGATAGGAGAGACAGTTCACCTCGGCCGGGTGTTGCAACGTGTCGCCACTTCCTGTATCCGTCGTTTCAAATTAAAAGCCCTCTAGCGTTTCATACACGGTCAAGCCATATACTAGTTTTTGACCTAGTCTTGTTTTAGGAAATAATTACCAAGGTCCGGACCTCGGTGACCTCATAGCTGGCTACGGCCATGGCTGGAGTCTAGCCAGTAAAGCAATTTAGCCAAATTTAAAGAAGATTTTAACATAAGATAAGATAGGTACTTTATTCATCCCCAAAGGAAAATTAGGGCGTTACAGCAACTAATAACAAAACAGTCGTAAAATGGCGCATGCGCGACTCACATAGGTTGACTCTACAGCTATACTTTTCTTCTGTTTACTTAAACAATCACCAGGCTAGATACCCAAGCGTTTCTCAGCATTCCTCCCGCTCCGTGTTTCTCTCTCTTTTCTTGTCTCCCCCCCCCGTTTTTTTTTTCTAACCCAAAACAAAAGTGGACTTCTACAATAACTTCCGTCTGTGCTGACACTTCATGGTAGGTTGCTATCGTCACCCAGCAACAGAGAATCCCTCAAAATAACCAAACTCAACTAACACACAACAAACCTAATTCACACCGCTTACACTCCATACTGCTGCAATCCCACACCTGCAGTGTTTTCTCCTCACACTCAAACACTCACACGTACGCATATATATATATAACACACATGTGCACATGTCCAAACATGTCCAAGCACAACAACCAAATTAAATTGTCACCTAGCAGATCGATATATTGATCTGAGTTCAAGGTAGCACTGAGTAAGGCATGCTTCCATATCAATCAAACAGAAAGGTGGTATAACGTATAGAGGAATAGGCTTTGTAAAAACCAAACCCACTTCAACCTAACCACAAATGCCAAAGATCGTTAAGGGCCTGACTGCAGTACTTAACTGTTGTCAAGCACATACATTAAGCACACTGCTTAGCAGACATTGCTCTTAGCTCTGTCAGTTACTGCTCAGACAGCAGACACTAGTAATTAAAGATGAGAAAAAGTGCTAATAATGAGTCAGTAGAGACAATTCATCTCATAACCTCTTAATTACCTTTACACAGAGGTGCCTGAATTTGCAAGGAGTGTACAGTAAATACATGAGGATAAAAAAATGCCTCCTTCCTTCTGCCTTCCAGCTGTCTATTTGAGCAGTGCTGCCCCACCTCCCTGTCACTGCATCAGATTGACCGTAGCCTGTCTGCTAATAAAATAAAGAGAGATGCTCCCTCTGTGATGCTAGCGCTAAATCAATGGGCCCTCGCACCGCGCTGACAACCCCAGCCTCCTCTCTCTTTACCGTGACACCCTGAATATTAAATTATGTCGCCGCAGGGGCCGCAAGCAGAGAGAGAGACGGACAAGGGCCGAGTAGCGAGGAGCGTACCACAGATGGGTTCGGATTAAAATGAAACCATTTTACGTCAAACAAAGATGAGATGGCAGGAGGAAGAAAAGGGAGAGATGATAGGAAAGGGAGGGGAAGGGCTGAAAGACAAGGGTTCAAGAGGTTGATCAGCAGTGTGTAGCTGTAGGGGAAAGATCAAGTGAAAACTGTGCTTATGGGACGAGGTGAAATGGCCAGGGTATGAGGGGAAGCAAGAGTGACAGAGAGGGGAAAGAAAGAGAGAGAATGAAAGCTGCAAATGAGGAACGCAGGCAGAGAAAAAAGAAATGCCCATTGGTGCACACATGGAGCTATGAGGTGAAGATCAGAGACCCTGGGAGCTTGGAGAGATGACAGCCATCTGACCTTCAGCCACAGATCACACAGTTACACTGCTAGTTGAATCACTGATACCTCTACTCTGCCGGGGAATCTCAATGGCAACGTCTTTAGTCGTCTCTATACACTGTTGTTCTTCACTCACAAGGGTATGAATTATTTCAAATGCCTGTGTGGGAAGACAGCTTGTACTAAAATAACAATCATCCACTCTGGCAACAGGAATCTCAACTGGCAAGGGCCAGCCGCATCTTTTCATCTCACAGCAAGTCTGCAAGGGAAAGCCTGCTCTAGTGGCTAATCCTACATGCATGGAAGTCTTTATTTTAAAGCCACAAAGCATTAAAGCAGTGATAGCATCATTTTTTTTATCTTCTCCTGTCTGTGGAAGTACTGTATCTACCGCAATGTGGCTCAGCTTGGCAATCACCACAGTTTTGAATTTGGCCAAGTCCCGTATTTTGATAATTTTAAGACTTATCTTAGACTAATCTTAGAAAAGAGTAGAAGTTACAGTTGGATAAAAAACACAACTTGTGAATTGTTAATGAAACAAGGTACATTCAAAGTACATTCATGGGGACTGACGGTGAATGGCTCCATATATACAGCCTACAGACAATCACAATGCATATGATCTACCATGATACATTTTAAAGTGTGTCAATACGGTGAGACTATTTTAAAAGTCCATGGTTTTCAAAAGTGCATTACAGTAAAATTGTTTCCTGCACTGGCTTGGGAGGACAGTGAATCACCTGTCATCTCTTCAGGTCTTTGTTCCCATAGTAAAGCGTACATGACACACTGCAAACCAGTAAGACTAATTCCAAGAGGAAGGTTATTTTATTCTTGTGTACTGATGAAAAGAGACAGTTTTTCAACCTCACGGGAAGAAACTAAAACAAAACAAGAGAGCTGCTCCATTCTTACCTGCCACCATTTCACTGCAGTAGCCCTATTGCTGGCTTCAGTAAAGGTTACACAAAGAGTTTCATTTCCACCATTTGAAAAATGTGATACCTAGTCTGACAAAATGATTGCTTGAATGAAAATAGAAAGTTCACTACTGAATAATGACAAGCAATGAATGTTAGGTAACCTTTTATTTTCTTTCAAAATGGATATATTGCACTTTGGAAAGAAACACTTCATGTACCCTCGATTGCAGCACAAAGTAACAGCTTTGTGCTTTCTGAATGAACGTACATCTTAACTATTTGCCAGTGCTGCAGGGTGCTGATTGCATTGAACCAGGGTGGATTTGGTGAGAGCGATTCTACAATGGACTACTCTGACTTACTGTGCTCAAAGGTCTTTTTATGAAAACATTATTAAAGAGAAAGAATGTTACAAAGAACATTGTAAATATAGCTGTATAACTGACTCTAATTTTATCACACGCACTTATTGTAGTTAAAAATTAATTCGAATTATTATAAGAATCTGTACTGAAATTATCAACATAATTAGCCAATTAATGGTATTTACTAATGAAAGCACTGCCCCTGAAACATTTCAAAGTTAAGTTGGTCGGTTGGCAGTTTATTATAAAACTTTGTCCCCACAGACACAACATAATTCACCAAACATCTGAAAAAAACATTCTGTATCAAAGGTTGAGTCCACATCCTTGATTGATCCTTGATCCTTGATCCTTGATCCGTAGTTACATTTGGTGCCCCCTGTTGAAACTCTGTCCACTACTGATTTTGTTTACGTTGTTAGCAGAATTTTCAGTATGAAATATAATGTCCCAGCTTTTGATACAAGGACTGAAAATATCTGACGACTTAACAAGAGATGTGTTTTGAAACTACAAAAGAAACTATGAAAGATAGAAGAACTTTGTAGTGTTTGTAAAAGCTAGAGTAAAACACACCTGTATTTTGAGTTATAAGCTAAGAAATGTTCATAAAGCATTTTTGATCCTGTGTGGATATAAAATATACATAATTAAATAGATGCCACTGTATTTTTAAGACATTAACAGTCTTTACAGATCTTGAAGTTTTTCACAGGCGTAGGCGCAGATGCAGAAATACAACAATAAAGGTTATAGAATTTACTCCTATTGACCTTCTCTTGCTCAGTTCTATTACATTTGCTATCACCTATCTGTGACCTAAAGCAGCCTCTTATATAAAGAGGCCACTGAGATGTTTGGAAATATGATGTGTTGTAAAATCCCTTCTAACAGAATATAAACATTGATGCTGCCAGGATGGGTTTCTGGGATGGGCAGCTCTAAACCAATGGCCTCATAAGGGTGTGTGTGTGTGTGTGTCTGTGTGTGTGTGTTTGTGCGTGCGTGCATGTGTGTGCGAGTGTGTGTGTCTATGCCTCAGAAGAGTAAATCAGGGTGCTGCAAGCATCGAATCTCTCTCTGAGGCATCACAAGTATCCTACTGGAGTGTTCAGACACTGGAGAAGAGACACAGAGAGAGAACGAAAGAGGGGGGTGGGGGGAGTGGGCCCCTTATTTAGAGCTTAGCTAGAGATAGAGTTGGTGGATTTGTTGTGTTCTCAACAAAGTTCTCAACAAACAACCGACACAATTTCTGATGGAATCTTACTCTCTCTTTCTGTCTCTTTTTAGTCTAGCCACCTCTCATTTCCACACCTCAGCTTTCCAGGCTCTACTCTGTATTTTCCCCATACACCTTACTTATTTTCTATCTTTCCTTATTCTGTCTCTCATGTTCTCCCTCTCCCTGGTGGCCACGTGATTGTGAACGGTGAGAAGGGAGAAATTGTGAAGTGGCTCGCAAATATTTGTCAAAAACAATTTTCACCTTGGATGGCAGGCCCGCCAATATGTCAGTGGGGGCGGCCCGCCTGATGGGCACATATCATTGATATGGACATTGTCTCACTGGTTTGCCACCGCACACTATCCCCACTGTGTTGTGCGTGTGTGTGTGTGTCTGTGTGTGTGTACTGTCCGTTTGCTACTGAAGGGGGATCCCAAGGGTCTTCCTCTCCAAGTAAGAAATGACAGAGACGACAGCCACATCTCTTCTCCGTCCCTCTCTCTCCATCCCACATCCCTCACTCCCTCCCCCATCTGTCTATTGACGGGTCTGCGGATGCAGCACCACGCACAGTATGAATCTCAATGATCCAGCAAGCATCACAAACCATTACCTGCGTGACACAAATGTACATTGTGAATATGAATCAGCCGTGGTCGGTGTCGCTGACCATTTGAAACACGCACACACACTCACACACAGGTGTGAATCTCTCTTTCACGCCTGCGCACACACACACACACACACACACACACACACACAGCGCATGCTAAATATCGTCTCAGCACACCCCGATCCTCCCCTCCTCTGTCAATCTCAGGGAGTACACAGAGATCCATTCACAATGAAGCTCATGAATTATCAGCCGAACATGAATGTCAACTATCTGGCCCATGCGTGTATCCATCATTCTCATATGCGGATATGTCAAAAGATCAGGCCTCGCTCAGTGGGCCGTGTGCCTATGAATGATATGGGTGCAAAACCCTTGTCATTTACACATGCAATCAATTATCCAAATAACGCAAAACGTGGAATACATGTACACATACCAACCTCCCAGAGGTGACGAGCGTATCTCCCTCTGGTGTGTCCATGGAATTGGATGCACTGTATATCCATCTGTCATGCTGACGGTAAAGATATAATTTCATCACCTTTTCCATATAGTCACATTTGACTGGATACGTCGAGGCCTATAAATTTTGTTTAAATATCAGCCATCTCTGAACTCTAATACCTCATATGATCTGATATGATTATATCTATATTCTATGGATATAATCATATGGGTAGATGAGTAGTCATCCCAATGGGCATATGTTTCAGATGCAACACTATTTTTTCACTAATGCCATGCACATCACTCTAATGCTCATGGCAGGGGAGCAATATCATGTAATAAATGTCTTGAGACCTACTTAACCAACAAGCCTGCATAATATTCCTAGTACCTGTTTACAGATTTTGCCTGCGTGGATATTATTCTTGCATTCTGAATACAAGGGAATCAATAAGGGAATGAATGCGTGAGTGAGTGAGTGAATGAGTGGATGCATGAATGAATGAATGAATGAATGAATGAATAGCACTGTGAATATTCCTGTTTCCAGTTATTAAGGAGAGTACCAGATGGCTAGATTTCTCCTTGCGATATTATGGATTCAATGACAAAAACCCATGTTAATACAGAAGTTCAGTGTGCTGCAAAACTGTTTGGAGAGTTTTCTTCATTATTTTGGTTTGAGAGCCATCGCTGCACGATGCTTTCTGAGGCACAGAGAAACATGTGTTACCTTGAGCATTTCCAGTGGCAGTAACTATATAAATATGCTCCCAAATATATTCTCAGATGTAGATGTGCTGTTGAACCATAACAGATTTATAAGTTTATATATGCATAGCAAGGCGCATGGAGTGGAAAAGGGGGGATTTGGACTGTAGAGTTTAGAATTATAGCATGCAGATATGGATCAGGGTTTGGAATGATACATATTCATACGGGGGATAGGATTGGGGTCGGCTTGTTCTTTGGATTGTTTTCAGTGCCCGCACTGACACACACGGGCTTGCAAGCATACCCACACACAAGACACACTCGCAAAGACACAAAGAGGGATAACGCACACAGCACACACACTCACACAGAAACACTTCTCAGTACGTCACACATGGTATTCATGCATCCTTGGAGCATGGGGATGAGTGAGGTTGTCTGGGAGGGCACCGAGGTTACATTTTGGCATCAACAGAATTACGTAATCGTCTATTCAGATTGTTCCACTTCAATTAAACGCAAGATCTCTCTCAGACCTCTCATCCTCCTAACCTGTAATGGCTTCACCCTTACAAAAAATGAACATGACCCCACGTGATAATTCAAAGCACATGTGCTTTTTGGACACATGCTGGTTTTCATTGGTGAACAACTGTTTTTTTCACGTTGTATTCCGGCATCACATGTAACAGCTTTTACTGTGAATGTGAGAATTTCAATTCATAGGGTTTTTTTTGTTTTGTTTTCACATTTTTACCTGCCATTACACATAACTATTTGTTTCACAGGTGACAATGTCATTTTCATATGGGAAATGGGAAATTTCACATGTTCACATATGAAAACCAACATATGTTCAAAAAGCACATGTGCTTTGAATTCACATGTGGGTTTTCACATGTGACTTTTTTTGTAAGGGCAGAGGTTGAGGGTTTCACTCCCTTGTGAAGGGGAAAAGCGGAGTGCTAAAGACATGATCTCAAACTAGGAATTATTACACAATTTTGATGAAGTTTAAGTTGCTTGGGATTTATAGGTCTGTAAAATCCTACCGTTGTAAATAATTCAACAATACCAGTGGTCAAAGGGTGACACTTGCCCACCTTTTTCCCCACCCTGCTCTCTCTTTCTCTCTCTCTCTCTCTCTCACACGCACACAC